>NW_022196906.1:95180594-95245086 GCF_008632895.1 Mastomys coucha
ATTGAGTAAAACCATCCAGGACCTAACAATGGAAGTCAAAACAATAAAGAAATCACAAAAAGAGACATGCATAATGTTGGCTCATAGCAAGACTCAGTTAATGTTAGAAGGCATGGGTTTCAGTTTTTTTCTTTCCCCACCATTAGTATACAATGTGAACATACATGTAGTGAGATGTATGGATTGCTCTGTAGTACATTGATGTCAACTTACTATTTGTAGGCAGCTGCTTGGACGATAAAATCCAAGATGGCGCTGGTTCCCGATACACTGTAGCAATAGACGATTCCACTGCACATGCGCCCCTCCCGAGCGGGTGTATGCTAATGAGGGTTTGCTGGGGAACCAATCCAGGAGGACTTGGCAACTCAAGCTCGGGTATATAAGGGGCTGTCTCCAGACAGTCGGGGCCACTCCACAGAAACAAGCAGACCTGCAGCACCTAGGAAGAAGGAGGAGGAGGAGGAGGAGGAGGAGAAGAAGAAGAAGAAGAAGAAGAAGAAGAAGAAGAAGAAGAAGAAGAAGAAGAAGAAGCAACACCAAGAAGAGCCGTGCCATCAAGAAGAGCTGTGACACTTAAGAACCTAGGAAAGCTGTAATACCTAGGTACCTTAAAGAGCTGTAACACCTAGGTGCCTAGGAGAGCTGTAACACAAAAGAAAATTTCCTGAGTAAACCGTCGAGAGAAGAAGTCTCGGTGTTCTGTCATAATTGCTGCCGTCCGGGCAGCGAGGCGCAGTACAACTATTGCCCTGGCACACAAGAGAAGATTCTGGATCACACATGTTACAGGCCATTCGAAGATGTTTCATATCTTACAATAATTACCTTTACTCTGAGAATGGCTTGAAAAAATAAAGAGCAGGCCTCCAGAGGTTGTGTCTATCATATGTGGTTCTATTTCATTTCTGTTTTCCAGATGAAACCAGTATCTAGTAACAGAAAGAGAACTGAAAGAAAAAAAAATGTCTGGATGAAAAAAAAAAAAGAAAAAAGAAAAAAGAGAAATAAAAGCAGAGAATCTGCTTCTTACCTTTAGACAAAATGACTCAGTAGAGTTATTTAAAACCTTGTGTGTAAATTATTTTGACACTGTAAGCACTGAGAAGTAGGGTCTATTTCTACTCCCCTTGAACCTGAGTGGGAAGACAGTATGCCTTTAAACCAACAGGACACAGGAGATACTATACATTTGTCAGTAGTAGGTAGGAAAAGGTACAACTTTAATTTGTTAGCTAGAAAATTTCACTTGAGCCTTGAACTACACAGTTAGAAGCTCCATTCCTTGAGGATAGCCACTCTATGATGGGCATAGAGAGTTCACACCTAGATCTCTTTACAGAAATCCCAGTTTAGGTCCTGGATGACAGCTAACATCAGACACCCAAGAAGGTGAGTGAGTGAACTTAGATAATTCTGGTGTCTAAACATCAAATGAAATCTTACTCATCCACTAAATCTTCCCCACTGAGGCTCCAACACTATGAAACAGAGCTATTCCTACTCTGTTCCCTCTCCACCTTCCCAGGCTGCATTCATCAAAAGCATGGAGAAGCATTTGATGTAAGCTGTTATACAGCAATGGTAACCTGGATACTCAATAACCTTGCAATAAATCCTCCTTTGACCTAGACTGGTGTGAGTTAGGATCGCAACCCTCCAAGACCTGCACAGCAAGATAGTGAAATGACATCATGGTAGAAATAGCCTTGGTTGCTTTTAACTAAGAAAACACATCTTTAGCTACCTTAATATTAACAACATATAATTCCCACTCACGCAAGAACTTGTGCTATCCCTTGGTGTATAGTAATGTTGTGAACTAGTGTTTTAAAGAAGAGACAGGAGAAGGTTGGTGGAGCTAGGAGTTAGGAAAACCTGACCCACTCTTGGAAGCCTGAAAGGGAGCTGGGTATTTGTTGCCCAAGCATCTAGAGCACCAAGTTATTGCCACAAGACCACTTGACTTTACGTTAAGCTCATTCTTCTGTCCTGCCCTGTTGCCTCCATCTCTACGACGCCAGGAGCCTTCCAGAGCTACTCATTACTTTGCTGGGTAACCTACTCCTTGCATGTAGTTTCTGTTGCCTCAGCGATTTCCAAGTTACTCTTTTAGCTCTGATCCTTCCTTGTCCCGAAAGAAGACTCATTGGAGAAAAAGATCATGCCATATCTTCCCCCACCGTGTAAAGCCAGTTTCCAAGCCCTTGATGGTGTCCTCCAAGCAGGATTGATTTCTGAGGAGACTGTGCAGTTACTCACCCACTGCACCCTTGAGTCTAGCCAGTAACTGAGAACGGATTGCATGGGTTGTTCAGTATAACTAATGAAATGGAACTTAGAAAGCTGTAAGTTCCCCCAAAGCCTTTGTTCATTGCAATACATGCTTTCTAATCTATATAATAGCATTTTGAACCACTACAGTCAGATTTTAAACCTGATAGTACAGTAGCTGCTGCAAAACCTTCAGTGTGACCCTGAGCCGCCCACAGGCACAAAGAGGGAGTCAGCAAGGCTTCGGCTCAGAATTGCTCAACAAATGGTGTTGCCTTTAGCCTACGTCCCTGTCTTCTTCATAGCTTCTGTCTCTAATTTGTACTTTCAATGTTTCTATGGTCCATTGGTAGCTGCTTCTTCTGTATTTTATATACCTTTTAAAAAATTTTAAAATAAGAAGGTATATTCTTTTGTTTTAAGGTGAAATGTTCTGTAGATATCTGTTAAATCCATTTGGTCCATAATTTTATTAGTTTCAGTGTGTCTGTTTAGTTTATATTTCCATGTTCTGTCCATTGATGAGAGTGGGGTGTTGAATTCTCCCACTATCATTGTGTGAGGTGCAATTTGAGCTTTAGTAAATTTTCTTTTGTGAATGTGGGTTCCTTTGCATTTTGGAGTGTAGATGTTTAGAATTGAGAGTTCTTCTTGGTAGATTTTTCCTTTGATGAGTGAGTATGAAGTATCCTTCCTTATCCTTTTCGATTATACTTTTGGTTGAAAGTTGATTTATTCGATATTAGAATGGCTACTCCAGCTTGTTTCATGGGACCATTTGCTTGGAAAATTGTTTTTCAGCCCTTTACTCTGAGGTAGTGTCTGTCTTTGACAGTGAGGTGAGTTTCCTGTGTGCAGCAAAATTCTGGGTCCTGTTTATGTATCCAGTCTGTTAATCTATGTCTTTTTATTGGGGAACTGAGTCCATTGATGTGTACTTTTTTTTCTACAACATTTTCTAGGTATCCATGTCCTGCTCCATACTTCTTAGAGAGATAAAACCACAAGCATTGGGGATATATTTTAACTCAATACTTGCATAAGTGTAAGCAAACAACCAATGACAGTCTTCCCCAACACCCAAACGTACACATGCACACACACACACACACACACACACACACACACACACACACGTGCATACCCACACTCAAGCTCACTCATACACACAGAATTTAGATGGTATATCTAATTGGGACATGGTATTTTCACATGGAGGAAGAGATCTCAGTAGTGTTGATGGCTTTCATTGGTCTTGGAAGTAAAAGACTGTAGAGAGATGTTGAGACACAAATATTCTCACTTGAGATCCCTCTCTGCTTTGGAAGTTCTTAGGTTCTGCACTATGGCAGCAAGTCACCAGCTGGCACAAGTTCCCAGCTATGCCCCATCATGAGTGGTAAGGATGGTATTGGAAACAGAAAAAAAAAGCTATGCCTCTGCTTCTAAGGGTTGAGGGTTTGAGCATTTGGATTC
Source organism: Mastomys coucha (assembly GCF_008632895.1). Lineage (NCBI taxonomy): Eukaryota > Metazoa > Chordata > Mammalia > Rodentia > Muridae > Mastomys > Mastomys coucha. The sequence continues at coordinate 95,184,345 of NW_022196906.1, forward strand.
TGTGAAGAACTGAATTCATGTTCCTTGGGACCCAAGAGGTAGGACTGGGAGTTTGGCCACCTCTTGATGAGAGTAGAGAACAACGGGACTGTTAGAAAACACACAAGTTCTTTGTACCAGTTTGCTTTTATTTTTGTGGTTAAGAACATTCCCAAACACAATTTGGGGAGGGAAGGGTTTATTTGGCCTATAGGTCACAGTCTACCTTGGAAAGAAGTCAAGGTAGGAACTTGAAGGCAGGAACCATGAAGAGGGAGACCACTAACAGTAGCTTACTGGCTTGTTTTCTTATACAACGAAGGACCACCTGCCCAGGATGGCACTACCCACAGAAGGCTGGTCCCTCCCACACCAATTATTAGTCAAGAAAATGCCCCATAGACATTTCCTCAGGTCAATCTGAAGGAGACAATTTCTCAATTAAGGTCCTGCTTTCCCAGAACCCTTTGGTTTGATTTAGTTTGTGAAAAATGATTCAGCACAGGCTCCAGTGGTGTGGTAGCTTTGGAAGGAGGGAAGGCTTGCTCCAGTGGTGTGGTAGCTTTGGAAGGAGGAAGGCTTGCTCCAGGGCTTCAGCCACTGAAACAGACCAAGGACAAAGCAGGGGAGGAAAGTGATTATGACATAGGATGGAAGAGATGCCTGGACCTGGGAGCAGCAATCTCCTAAGGCTGCCAAGCAGTGAGCCATGAAAAGCTGGATCTCTGTGAGTCTGGCCACCCAGAGAACTTACACATCTTTTCCAGTAGGGGGCCCTTTTCTGTAACCAAAGGCTTCTCTCCACTTATATCACACAAGCAAGGATGAGTAAGCCATGGCTCAAGTTCATAGTCCAGTAGCAATTTGCAAAACTCCTCATGTTGGGTCATTGCAAGCTCATCTTAAAAGTGGAAAGGTTAGACATTTATCCACAACTCAAGAAAGGAAGCAGAGGTCAGGTACATGAGCAGATGCCTTATATAAAGTGGCTGATATAAGTATTATAAGTATTAATCAATGGGTGAACTGCAATTCATTTAGAAAGATAAAAAACAATAAACACATCAGTTACTAAAATTCTTAGCTAATCTATTTCTTAGCATAAAAATTGACTTTCTAAACAAGTTTATTTACCAAGAGAAGTGAAGGCTTGCTTTCATAGATGAAAAGATTTTTTTTGATAACTCCAAGGTCTGTTGACTTAAAGCAGGTAACCTTGAAAGATACATCTACATCTACATCTATCTGAGAATGTTAGAGCATTTACTATAGAACATTGAACGTATTTCTTTCAACTTATAATTTATGATTGCTACAGAAAGTTGATTTTATTTACCAACCTTGTGATAATTGACCTATGACCCTGGCTTTATTGATCAAATTATAACAAACTCAGCCCATATAAAAGACTCTCTTAGAATCAGGAAAATACCCAGGGGTTTTTCTTTTTGAAAACATTATCTTTTGAGTTAAAAGTAATGACATCTGATAGGTTAATTCTCAAATACACAAAACTTTGAATTTTCCTCTCTAAAATCTGGGCTCAAGAATCTGGCTTCCTCCCTGTCTTCATGCTCATTCTTACAAATTTTCAGGCTTCATAAGGACATTGGTGTGTCTTGAAGGTTTCACCACCTCTCCTTCAGGATGGCCCTAAGCATAGTGACATTTCTGCTTATCTTTACCACTTTCTTTATGAGTTTAGATGGAGCACTTTCCAAAGGGTGGGGATGCTGTCCTTGCCATCTTTATATGCTGTTCATAGGGGCCGATGGCCAATAGATACTGAACTATAACGGACACAGTAAGAGAAATTCCTTTTTGCATCCCAGTCAAAGTGTCTGAACCTCACAGCTACTGGGCCTGAAGTGTGTGCATATGTGTGTGCATGAGTGTATCTCTGTGTGTGTGTGCGCATGTGCATCTATGTGTGTGTCTGTGTGTATACATGTGGATCTGTGTGTATGTGCGTGTCTCTGTATTGCCGTGTATGTATGTGCATCTATGTGTGTGTGTGTGTGTTTGCATGTGCATGTGTGTCTCTGTGTTTGTGTGTGTGTGTGTGTGCATGTGTATGTGTCTGTCTCTATGTGTATGCATGTGTGTCTGTGTGTGTGTATATAGGAGATGGGGGAAGGGAATGAAAGGAATATAGGTATGATTGTTACTTTCCTCTGAGCACTTTGATAAGCTAAGTGAATTGGACACTGGACACCAAGTAGCCTTCATGCATGCCAAGAGGAACACCTTTCACCTAACAGTTTACAGCAGGCACATTGGTCTCCATACGGCCTACCATCTATGGACTGCTGACTACTTCAGGTGACTGAATATCCAGCTTTTGCTAACTGGGAAACAACACTAACTGGTAACGCCTTCACAGATACAATCCACAGTCAGACTCGAACATTCATTTCCCCCTTTTCTCCCATCTAACATCCGCCGGTGACTAATATGGCCTTCTTCCTCTTGCTCCAATTTGTCTTTCTATAGAGCTACTAATGAACAGGAGATGCCAGAGGAGGCTGTTAGGGAAGACTGGGGGCTGAGGGTTGGGAGAGGGGAAGAAATGGAGAATGGGGAGGGGCCAGCAGTCAAGGGCGTGGGTACTCTACAAACCAGGTCATTTATCTTGCATGTCCCTGAGTGGGTGTCCCAATTACTTAAGACATTTTAGGTTCAAAGATCTGTCAAGACACTTTTTTCTGAAGGACCTGCCAGATGCCCTATATCTGTCTTGTTTCTCAGCAGGAGATAATGACGGACGGTGCATAAATCTTTGCAGAGTGCCAATTAATGCTGGGATGGCTTCTTTGAAGTGTTGTGAGGACTGATTCCTCAGGCTGGTTTCTGCTTAGAAGCCAAGGCAGGGCTGCTCCATTGGCGGTGTGAGCTCCCATTGGCTGAGAGCTGGGCTGGAGAAATGGGGCTTTTGCGGGTGACTGGTTTGGCATGCAAGCCTGCTCTGTCAATGGCAGGGGAAGTCATGCTGGGTTTTAGTTAAAGTTCTGAGGAAAGACCCTATTAATCAAGAACCTAATCAGCTGGCTCTGGGATATGGTGGTGATGGAGACTATATAATTTATTATTCTATCTAGGACACTTTGAGAGGGAGAGTGTTGTTAATATATGTCTAGAGGACAGGTGTAAATCTATAGAGTCCCAGGCACACCAGCACATATGGTTACACTCAGGTGATATATTAACTTTATCAATTAATTCTCAGAAGCTTGTGCAATAGGCTTACTCTACATATATTTTTCTGGGGAAAATGGGTTGTACTGGATTATCACTCTGACAGGTTTCTGTTCTGTTTAGAGAACACATAACATTTGGTACTTAATCCAATGCTTTGAAAGAATAAAGGTTTGGATGTATGACCTGGGTGTGTTTTCTTCTTCCTATGTCTATTAGCTGACCTCATCCTGATTGGTAGGAACTGTCCAACTTCAGCTCTGTAAAGCTCATGGTTCGGGAATCCTACTGGTCCCAGATAGATTAGAACAGTTGATTATCATTCTGGCAATCTCCCTGAACGTGGACTATATGCATGAAGAATTCTAGGGCATCCAATTTAGGATTCTTCCACAAGGTAGGTTACCCGATTAGAACACGGATGGAGAGCTACTTCTGGGAGTATAAGAGTGAAGGGTGTCAGAGGCAGGGGGATGGGAGGTCTCCAGGAGACAGCCATGAAAAGAAGAGCTGGCACAAACATTGCATTTTTCAGCGGAGTACGGTGGAATGATAATCAAGTGTAGACAGAATCAAGTCCAGTATGTGCGTCCACCAGCAGAGACCAAATATCTACCTTGTGGCATATCCATGTCAGATTTTGTTATTATGTATTCTTTCGATCTTAGCCATTCTGATTGGGACAACATGAAATACCAAAGATTTAATTTACAATTTCTTGGTGGCTAAAGGTGTGGAGCATTCAAAACAAAAGCTTCCTGGCCAATTGTATTTTATCTTTTAAGAACACTGTAGTTCTTTGCCCCATTGTTTAGTTGAATTGTTTGTTTATTTGTTTAGTTATTTGTATATTCTAGACACTAGCCCATAAGCAGCCTCTCTACCCCAGTGATAATGCTCTTTGCTGTACAAAAACATTTTAGGTTCCTGAGGCCTATTTCATTTAATTGTTGGTCTTAATACCTGTGCTATGAAAATTCTGTTTGGAAAGTCCTGTATTGTTATAAAGGAGTTCAGGCATATTCCCTGCTGTTTCCTCTGTCAGATTTAGGGGGTCAGGTCTCATACTGAGGTCCTTGATCCATTTGGAGTCATATTTTGTTCAGGTGAGGAATCTAGTTTCATTCTTCCACAAGAACTAAGCCAAAATAAATTTATTCTTCTAAAAGTTACCATGTCCTATCACAGCGATATAAAAGTAATTAATACACTCCTCAATTCGATAATCATTGTGTCTATTTAATGATAGTACCGTGCTGTTTTTATTGTTATAGCTTTGTAGTATAATTTGAAATCTGGGATGGTGGTACCTCTAGCACTTCTTTGTTATTCAATATTGTTTTGGCTCTCCTGGGTCTTTTGAGTTTCCACATGCAATTTAAGATTTTTTTAAAAAAAATTTCTGTGAAGAATTTCATTGGGAGTTTGATGAAGATCTCACTGACTATGTAGATTGTTTTTGACAGGAAGGACATTTTTACAGTATTAATCCTAGCAATCCATGAGCATATGAGGTCTTTTCATCTTCTGGCATCTTCTTTAGTTTCTTTTTTTCAGTGTCTTAAAATTTTTATTGTGCACATCTTTCACTTCCTTGCTTAGATTTATTCCAAGATATTTTATTATTTTGAAGCTATTGTGACTGGGATTGCTTCCCTGTTTTCTTTCTCTATATGTTTATCATTTGCATACAGAAAGGTTAATGATTTTGTGTGCTAATTTTTTATTTTGCTATTTTGTTGAATATATTCATTAGCTGTAGGAGATTTGTGGTGGAGCCTTTGGAGTTTTTTGTGCATAGAACCAGATCATCTTCAAATAAACATACTTGGACTTCTTCCTTTCTTCCTTGTAATCCATCTATCTCCTTCACTTGTCTTATTGCTCCAATTAAGATATCAAGTATTATATTGAGCAGGATGGGAGGAGTAGACATTCTTGTCTTGTACCTGATTTTAGTGAAAATACCCTGAGCTTTTCCCTGTTTAGCAGAATACTGGCTTGCCATATACTGCCGCCATGTCTCTTGTTTTCCTAGATTCTCTGGAATGTTTATCGTGAAAGGATGCTGGATATTGTTAAAGGTCTTTTGTGAATCTAATGAGATGATCTTGTGGTTTCTGTCAGAGAACAGTGACCTCAAACATGGCCAGGGGAGTTGCAATGACAGCTGCAGTGGAGGCCATAGAGAAGCACAGGCAACAACATCAATTACATGTGAGACGCTGCCCCCTCAGTCTTTGAGGCCACACATGAGACTCAAGAGGAGGGCTGAGTTGATGCCACTTGGAAAAGAACTCCAGTAAGTGAGTGGGCCAGGGACCAGCTACTACAATGACATCCAGTTGTTGGGTTCAGGGTGTAAGTGAAGTTTTTCAGTGTGGCCTGCTGAGTGGCTATTCTGTAAAATCAAACCCCTTCTTCTTTACATGTTATCCTTCCATATACAGGATATTCCTGTCTTTATAGACAATGTTGTTTTACTATGAAAAAATCTGTTTAGATAAATGATGAAGAAAAAGAGAGTGCAACTGTGGAAACAACATCAATAGCACAGCAGTCACCACAAACAGTGATGATGCCAGGGAGAGAAGCTGGTGAAACAAATTCACATAACCCTGACTACTCTTTTCTGTCTGTCTGTCTGTCTGTCTGTCTGTCTGTCTGTCTGTCTGTCTGCCTGCCTGCCTGCCTGCCTATCTATCCATCTATCTATCTATCTATCTATCTATCTATCTATCTATCTATCTATCTATCTATCTATCTATCTACATATATATCAATCATATCTATCATCTATGTATGTATGTATCTATCTATTAATATCTATCTATCTATCTATCTATCTATCTATCTATCTATGATCTATCTGTACAAAGAATGTTTTGAGTATTGTATGGAAGCATCACCTATGAATAAACAGCTGATAGCATATTAACTGAGGAAGGAAATTAAAGTGGGAGTCTTGGTATGGGAAGGGGAAGTCTAGGAAAGAGTTAAGGGTGACAGATTTGCTCCAAACTCTGATGAGACAGACACATGAAACTGAGAAGTAGCCAGAAGAGTTATATAGATAGTCTCTCCCTCTTTACTTCCCCTCCTTTCTCCCCCCTTCCTCCATCCTACTCCTCTCAGTGAGGGATTGCACATCCTTCCAAATCATTACTACCATGCAGGGCCAAGATCACCACAAGAGCCTATGGGGGTGTGGGAGAGGTTTATATTTAAACCGCAACAAAACCTCTGTTTTCATATCTTGTCAAATTTCCAGCCAGGTTGGGAAATTCTCACAAAGGCACGCTATTTGGTGAGTTCTCAGTGGTCAAGACTCCAACTCCTCTTTTTTTCCACTGTCCAGAAACCTACCTCTTTCAGACTATAAAATTAATATATTCATTTAGTTGCCTAACTCCAAATGCACAATTGTACACCTTCTAAACAAATTTTCCTCCCATCATTTTCAGTGAGTTCCAGAAGCAGCCTCATTTGGCTATGAGCTGAGGGACAGTTCAGAGAGGTGCCAGTGGGACAGCTGTAGCCTGGTGACAATCTGGGTCCACTGGAGCCCTGGAGAGCATGAGGGAAATCTTGATCTGGAGAAGCACTCAGGTGCTGTTGCACTGTAGGGTGCAGCAACTGCTTTTTCCCACAGAAAATCCTCAAAGTCATTCTTGCTCAGACAAGGACCTCAGGGGCCACTGCATCCTAGGGAGCAGCAGCAGCAGCAGCAGCAGCAGCAGCAGCAGCAGCAGCAGCAGCAGCACTACTGTAGCTCAGTGTGCAATCATAAGGCTGCTCAAACTCGAGGCCACCTGGAGCCAGAGTGGCCATGATGAGTATGGGAAGTCTGAGGGGGGAGGTCTTGGCCTTGTTCTCCCATTTCTTCATTTTTTTTTTAATCTTCTCCTATTTTCCACCCTACCATGGTGCTGATTTCTAAGGAGGGCAATGTTTATAGTGAGGAGAAAAAATATGAACAGCAAGAGCAAGGCCAGCTGCTCATTCAGATATGGCCTTCTGGGCAAAGGCATTGGCCAAGAGAATACACTTGAGGGTTCCAGATATCTCTAGAGGAATAGAATAGCTTCTGTCCAAACCAAAACAGGTCAGGATTTCCCACTGCATCTTCTGGACATGAAAAGGAGGGGTGGGGGAGAAAGAGGGAGAGCATCAAGGGCTTTACTGATGGATGGACTACAGAGACTTTACTCAGTTATTTTCAGTTTTAACACTTGCCAAATGAATAGATAGTTGTAAACTTGTTTATTGTAAACCTGCTTAAAACCCCCTGAAATCTCATATGTACTCCAGAAGAGAACCCAGTGCTTTCTCTCTTTCCATCTCCTCTCTCTCTCTCTCTCTCTCTCTTTCTCTCTCTCTCTCTCTCTAACTTTTTCCTGCATTATTTAGGAGATTGAAAATCTTAGAAAATCCATCATGATTTTTTTCTTTTAACCACCCGTATTTGGTGGTACATAAATTCATTCTGAATTTCTTCTTCTCAGATTCTCCTATAAAGGGTGGCAAACAGAGTAGGAAGGAGGGAAGGAAGGAAGGAAGGAAGGAGGGAAGAAAGGAGGGAAGGAAGGAAGGAGGGAAGGAGGGAAGAAAGGAAGGAAGGAGGGAAGGAGGGCTGGTGATTGGTGGAGATAGATCTACATGATTATGGAGGCCAGTATCTTCAGCCAGAACCCTGAGTGTCTGGCCCAGGCTGCAGTACCAGCTCCAAATGAGCTACTGGAATGTAAGAATTCAGATTAATGAGAGCAATAAACCATTTTCAGATTCTCTGGGTGTGGGGTCAGCAGGTGTGTAGAGAAGGCAGCATTCTCTGCCAAGTTAGGGGTAGAATACCTTGGAGCCTGGGCATTGGTTGCACCTAAGCTAGTCGCAGGGAGACTGGGTTCAGTCACAGTCTCTTCTGTCTAGACCTGGGGGCTGGTGTGAGCCCTGCACAGTGTGCTTATGGAAGTAGGCCTCTGGGCTCATTTTCTTTTTATTGGGAATGGCTACTGGGGTGAGAGGACATAGTAGGAGGGGACATAGTACTCTTACAATGTTGTCATCACCAGAGCCGTGGACTGTTCAAACTTGTGTAATAGCCGGTGAGGTAGACCAAGTAAAAACAGGTCAAGTTAGAATAGAACTTGCATTAGTTGCTGTGACCAAATGCCTGACCAGAAGCAACTGGAAGAAAGAAGAGGATAAAGTTCAGCACACTGTGAAGGGGTCAGGAGGCAGCTGGGTAGACTGCCTCTGAAGTCAGCAAACAGAGAGTAAACAGAAGTAGAGTCATGTTAGAAAGCCGTATGCCCTGCCCACTTCATGTCCCACTTCCTCAAATGAAGCTCCCCTTCCTAAAGCTTCCATAGCCATCAACTGGAGACTGAGTGAGCACTCCGTGAGCCCAGGGGTGGAGGAGCATTTCACATTCAGACCACATCAGACCCTCCATTTTCTTGTTTCGTAGAACTGTTGACCAGGTTTGGAAAAATTCCCACAAGGCTACCGTACCCCTTTGCTAAGTGTCCAGGAGTGGAGACTCTGACTCCTTTCCCCCTTTCTGGAAATATGGAAAGAGGTAAACCACGGTTTGCTGCTTTCCAGTGGCATGATGGCTAATTCTTATTCTTCCTGGTTGGCCTAGAAACATCCACCTGCCTAAGGAGCAGTACTGGGATTGACAAAGGGGTAAGTAGGGTCAGGAGAATCGCCATGTTCCTCAGGCTGGTCAGGGAAGCCAGTGTTGAAAAGTTAGGGTCAAAACCAAGATTGAGGGTCAATGTCAGGGCATCAAGGATAGACACAACCATAGGGACCTGAAGATGGCGCCTGAGCCAGACTCTGCAATAGAAGGTTGCAGTACTGATTTGGAAATAGGATTTCAGCCGTCCAGTTGACTTCTCAGAGCCTCAGTTTCCTCAAGGGCAAGGTGGCACTAATAACGTCTGCCTGCAAAGTGCTTGTTAGAATGAAACCTAATCACGAACAGCTTAATGTCTCCATGGCACACAGAAGCCGCTGTAGTTAACAGTAGCTCATTATCACTATGTGGCAGCCACTGCACAAGGTCCTTGGGTAGGCTGGGGGAGCGATGGTTATGAAAACGAGTAAAGAATACTCTCAGTTCTCAGTTTGCTCATCGCTTCACAATTATCCTAGAAGTCAGACTGTGATGAGTGCTGTAATAAATGAAATGGCTGCTGCCGAGTTTCTTCTGTGACCCCATAATTGCTCACTTGTGGAATACCTCTCAAGTGACCGAAACCCTCCCAGACAAAGATATTACAGAACCATGCTTCCAATTAACGTCTCCTAACTTGAATTACAAATGTGGGGTAGAATTTCTCAGGGTCGCTGCTGACTGCGTCTCAGGTAACGGAATGAGAGAGCCTGCACAATGACATCCTTTAAGGGTGTTTTGAAAGATATAGGACTGTGTGTGAAGGACGGACCTTTCCTTCTATGCACCATTGAACCACCACGGGGGAGGAGGGGAACAGAGGACCACAGAGCTGAAAAGAAATTCTGGTTTCTTTCTAATTTTTCTTTTCTTGATGAATACAAAGCATTGACCCATTCACTTTCGTAATTACAGCAGGTCTCTGAGTGAGTTCAACAGATGGGAAAACAACACCCTCTCTGTTTATATAGAATCAGTTATTCCTGGAAATACATAAGGCAAGGAGAAGCAGAGAGGAAACAACTCAGGCAGGGCCAGAGATAGGGATGTAAAGATTGACAGATCACAAGGGCTGGGTGATGCAAAGAAGGGACTCTGGCAGGAAGCAAAGACAAGGCAGGGTACAGCTGTGTGTGTGTGTGTGTGTGTGTGTGTGTGTGTGTGTCTGTGTATGTCTGTGTGTGTGTGTCTGTGTGTGCATATGTGTGTGCCTGTGTGTTTGTATCTATGTGTCTGTGTGTGCGTTGGATGGGAATTGGACTAAGAAGAAGGGTGAGGACATTCAAGGCCATATATACTAAAGCCAGGGTCAGTTGTTTCTATAAAGGTCAGCAGTGAATGCTTAGGCTTTGTGAACCAGTTTCTGTTGCAATTATTCATCTAGGCCAGAGATCTATAGACAATGTTTAATGAGTGGGCACAGTGTGTTCTAATAAAACTTTATTTGTAAAGACAGTTGGCAGCCTAGCCTTAGCCCATGGGCCCTCATTTATGAACCTTGCTTTAAATCATGCTTTAAAAATAAACAGCTATGTCCCTCCTGGGTTGTCAAGGCTGTGATTTTCTCAGGTAGCTCTGAATAGCTTAGTAACTTCTGGAATGATCATGGTTTCTTTGGGGCCCATTAGTTTCTTTCCTTCTAGACCAAAAATCTGGCACTATTTTTATCAGAGAAAAGGAGGAGCCTCATAGAATTTCTTCATTTTGATTGGCTGTAAGGTGGGGTGGATAGTGCATGCCATCTAGACAAGGTCAACTAACCAAGTGTAGGGTCATTGACCTTTCTTATGGCTTTTCTGGGTTCCAGGCAAACATCTCCCTCCCTTCATCTCAGCCCTGTCTTTTATTTAAACATACAATGATTCTGACCTCTGGTATTTCAAACATCTGCTATTAAAAGGAAAATGTGGCATGTATGCACTGTGATGTGTATATTACTGCAGTATTGGAAAGAAAGAAATACATTAAAATACTTGGTGGCTTCATCAAGGAATCCTTGCCCGGGGAAGGAGGAAGCAGGAAGAAGAGAGCAGAAGTACAGAAAGAAAAAAGGCTCCCCAGCAGTTGTTTATCTTTGTGCTCTTTCTTGAGGGGGCTGGGGTATCTGTGGGGATGAGAAGCCTGCTCAGGGTGGCTGTGAGACAGAACAGATGTGGGCTGACCTCATGGTCATTGCTAGCTCCAGCTGACAAGGATGTTCAACATTCCGACGTTTCGATTTATATAACACTGTTCCCCTGCAGAGTTCAAGGCACTTGGTGTTCTATATTGAGAAAATTCTGTTAATTGTTTGGAGATCTGGGATATCATCCTGGCTTTGCTAGGTATTTGGGGATGGCTAAGTCTGTGAGTATCCCACAAGGGAGGACACTGTGTCCAGAGGGATTGGAAAAGCAATGCGAAACTAAAGGATGCATGGTTCTTTACTGCAGTGTGGCTCCCATCCTCTGTAACTGACCTATATGGTCATAGCTACAGTGTGTGTGTGCATGTGTGTGTGTGTGCATGTGCACGTGAGCATGAGAGAGAGATAGATAGAGAGAGAGAGACAGAGAGAGATGAGAGAGATAGAGAGGGAGGGAGGGAAGAAGGGAGAGAGAGAGAGAGAGAGAGAGAGAGAGAGACAGAGACAGAGACAGAGAGAGACAGAGAGAGATGAGAGAGATAGGGAGGGAGGGAAGAAGGGAGAGAGAGAGAGACAGAGACAGAGACAGAGACAGAGAGAGAAAGAGAGAGAGAGAGAGAGAGAGAGAGAGAGAGAGAGAGAGAGAGAGAGAGAGAGAGACCCTATCATCTGTCCTTCATCTACCATTACCCTCCCCAGGTTCTGGTAGTACAACAGAGTCCTATTTCACCTCTTTCACCTCTTTAGGCTAACCTTCTGTCTTCTTCTCTTTCTTTATTCTCTGTTCTTCTTCTTCTGCATTCTGTGAATCTATTCATTTTCCAGCCCTAACCTATTACCTCTACACAGTTTGGTTGACATTTCTAGCCTTGATTCTATGTGGGATTTGTAGTTTTAGGTGGTGTTTCCTTGTATCAATCTTATCCTCTCAATCAGGATATACCTAAAGCCAACTCACCATAGGCCTCTCTTTCTCTGCACCCTTTATTAGGACTATCTCAGTCACTGCCTGCTTAATATCACACAATTGCCCCTTGTCAGAGGAGCCTCTTAGTCGTAGACTTTCTAGCACATGATTGCTACATCCATCCTTGTCGAAATCTTCATAACATTTGACCAAGATATATGGTGAGCTCTGGACTCAGTGAGAGATTCTGCCCAAAAGATAAGCCAGAAAATGAGAATAGAAGACTCTTAGTGTCAGCCTCTGGTCTCCACATACATGTACACACATGTACACATATATTACACTCCCATATACACATGCACACACACACACTTGGGGGTCAGTCTGATAAAAGGTAACTTGGTAATAGGAGCACTGTACTCACTGGCCAAGGTCTCTTTGGACTCAGTTATCTAAAGAAGAGATAGGTTAGTGGTATTTATCCAGTCTCTTGAATCTCCTGTCTACAGGTGCTGCTTGCCACCCTCACAGTTCTCCTACCATGTGATAGCATCAGCTATGGAGAGCTTACCAAAGCTGAGTGTATACTAGGGCCATACTCATCGGCCTTCAGAACTGTGGGTGTATATAGTTTCTTATAAAGGATCTAATCTCAAATATTTTATTACAGCAATGCAAAATACCATACACATCCCCCCAAAAAGCCAAGTGCAAAAGTTATAGTTGGTTTCTTCTGGCCCAGGACGAACATTATCTTAGTTTCCAATGACTGTCCGTTGGGTCAGAACTACCTACCTACGATGTGGCATGGTATTTTGCAGGTCTTTATGTCTTTTATAAGGTCTAGCAAGGTTATGAACACCCGAGGCATCTTGTGCATGTTTTGATATTTGTTTGTCATTTTTAAAGCAAAGAATTTTATTTATAGAGCATAAGGAGCTGCATGATAAGCAACAGATATCCCCAGCAGTATTACTGGGCATAAGAAATAGTTGAAAAGTAACCACCCTAGCCCCTCAGGAAGGGTCCTTAGGATTCTCCAGAGGAACAAAGAATAGCATATAAAAGACCATAGTTTGTATGCATACATGGAACTAGGAGGAAATGGCTCCGCAAACCCGTTATGCCGATAGGTGCTATTCCACATGCTGTCCATGTGTGGTTCATCACTCAACGACTCCACTTAAGACTGGTCAGTGGACTACATGCGTTAACCCATGCCTGTGTTACCGAGAGGCTGGGAAAATCCACACAGCTAGTCAGCTGCAGAATCGGGCTTTGAACCCAGGCAGTCTGGAGGCAGGATTTGAGCTTTTAACCAACACACAGCATCATCCCTCTCGTTAACCTCACAGGGCTACGTTGGGAATGAGTCAAGAAATTGATCTGCAAACACTCCATAGACCGTGAAGATCTATATGCCGCTAAGGTGGTGTTCCTATTAACATTTTTCTCCCTTTAGTTCTTCTAAGAGCAACCCTCTGGGATGGAGTGTCAGAGCCGACCGAATTCCATCTGGAAGGCCCCACAATGCTGTCAAGTCCGCAGCAAACTCAGCTAACGGGTGATGAATCCTGGGGCAGTGAAATGAATCAAGAATGTGCAAACAAACCATAGCCTGATGAGATCTCAGTTGAACATCCCCTGGTGCGCACCGATGGAAGAAGTCAACCTTTGCCCTTCTTATCTTTGTGAGAAGAATCGAAGAGCGGCCCCGAGCGGTTCATATTTACCTGGCCTTTTTCCTTGATCAGTTTCTTTAGAACTAAAGCACTACCCACCTTTCTATTTTTCTGTGCACAAACGTTTGAAATAGTCAGAGCAGCAGATCTCTCTGGTGACAGGAGGCCCAAGTGTAGCTCTGTGCTGCTGGGAATGAGAATGTGAGCCTGTACAATTGTTCCCAGCAATGAGAGAAGAGGAGAGACCTGCTGTTCTTGGAAGGCCTCCTACAATAGTGCTTGCTACTCCAAGTTTTCCATATAGAGACTACATGTGGGCTCCTAGACCTACTGCTTCAAACTTGAATCTGACCAAATGAGTGCTTAAAAAGTCTGTCTGTCTATCTATCTATCTATCTATCTATCTATCTATCTATCTATCTATCTACCCACCCACCCACCTACCCATCCACCCACCCATCCACCCACCTACCTACCTATATATCTACCATCTATCTATCTATCTATCTATCTATCTATCTATCTATCTATCTATCAATCTCTGAATCTATATCTCTATGTGTGCCCACACACATGCTGGAATGTCTGGCATATATACAACACACTTGCAAAGGTCAGAGAATAACTATGGAGTCTGTTTTCTCCTGCCACTTTGTTCCATCTGGGATGGGACACAGGTCATCAGGCTTGGCAGCAAGCATATCTACCAACTGAGCTATCTGACTGGTCCCAAATGATTGCTTTTAATGCCAGGGATTGAGGGAGCCAAGAGAATGTAGGGAGGGATTTGAGGACCTTTGTTGAAAGCCTTCACTTTGGTTTTTCCAACTGTTCTTTCAGTCACGTTTTCCCAGATTTTTCCTTCTGTCTGAAATCCTAGTCCTAGGAACCCTGTCCCTGCCTGAGAAAATTGCTGGTGGTCTTTACAGAATTGAGCCCCCTGGACACATGGCCTATTACCTGGACATTTCATCTCAGACAGAGTCTTCACTATCTTTGCTGTCTCTTATTGGACAGGCTTCATCCCATATGCTGACATTACTGAGCACCAACGATGGAGATGTTCATCCTTGTCTTCCCAGGGACATTTCGTGCTGTCCATGGTCTGTCATAATGAATAGTATTCCAATGGTATACATGCTTCCAAATGTGAAGTGTCTGTTTTGGGTTATACCTAATAGGTAAATGCCCTGGAAAAAGACTACGTCTGGCCCGACCAGTGTAATCTACTGCTTTCCTAGCATCCTTTACTTCCTTTGACTTGCACTGACAATCCTTTGCCAAACATTCATGATCTTCTTCACTGACAACTCCTATGTCAGCGAGGGGTAACTTTGTGGCCAATTACCAGTATCCCTTGAAGTTATATGTGGCCTTGTGTCCCAGGTCTAGCTAATAAAGTAGAAGCCAAGTCTTGGCTGATACTTTTCAGAAATGCTTTTGTGCTCTGTCAGATCATCTGCTGTGAAAGCAATGTCCGCCGACTTTCTTGTGACCATGCAGATGAACATCAGAAGTTAAAACTGGGATTTCTGGAAACATCCTGAGCCGGGTAGTCACAGCAGTGCTATTTCCAGGTTTCTTACAGCTTGGGGAATGTCCTAGTGCCTGCAGCCAAGTGGAATCAAAATGACCACAAGACTCTCCCAGAAGACCCTTCTTGTCTGTAATGATTAGCTCCAGGCTGGTCTTTCTTACCTGGTTCCTTGTCTTTCCTCCTCACTCTCTTCTTACCAGCTCAGATGGGTCAGAGGTGTGGCTTCCCTGAGGTTTCTATTCTCCAGAGCTGCAAAGACTTCCAGTCTTTCTCCACCACCTTTTTTGTTGACGGTGTGCTTTGGGATTCAGGAGCCAATCTGTGGGTGTTGGTGTACGTACAGGATGGCTGAATTCACAAAGAGAAGAATGTCTCACTTACATGAACGAACAGCAGCCCTTCCTGCTGCCACTCTTTACCCAGCAATAGAAGGGCAAGAAAGGAGTGATTTTTAATTAGCTAAAAGTTGAACTTTGAAAAATTGCCGTTTCTATCTTAAGTGGTTCATGGACTAGGCTTGGCCACAAATTAGTGGTTGCCCCTGCACAAGTAAATGCCCTGTTCTTTTGACCCTTCTCTTCCCTCCCATTTCTTCTTTCTTTCTTTCTTTCTTTCTTTCTTTCTTTCTTTCTTTCTTTCTTTCTTTCTTTCTTTTATGTATGTATGTATCGTGCTTATATATATACATATATATACATATACATATATATGTGTGTGTGTGTATGTGTATATATATATATATATATATATATATATATATATATGTATGTATGTATCATGTACATGCCTGGTACCTATGGAGATCAGAAGAGGGAATCAAATTCCCTGAAACTGGAGTTATGGATGGCTGAGAGCCATTGTGTGAGCACTAGGAATGGAACCAGGGAACTCTAGAACAGCAGCAAGTGTTCTTGATCACTGGGCCATCTCTCCAGCCTAAAACACTTCACAGTGTTATTGGAAACCATGCTCGTGGGAGCTATTCCTGCAAGTCCTACTGATATTTCCTGTGCTTCTTCTAAGGATCTCAGGCCCTCTCTTTATGTCTATAATGCAAGTAAGCCACGCCTTTGGCTACCAGAGAGTCCTTTTCATGGTTTGAGACCAAGGAAAAAGTTGTTTGGGCAGACCAAAGGAAATAAATGGGTAATGGCATTCTTTTTCTCCAACTGCTTTTTTTCATCTTTCTTTCTAATCCTCCTAAACCCCCATAACAAAAGGTCTGTGTCTACTGTCCGGAGCCTACGTAGGGAGATAGATGAGTCGGGACAGAAGCTCCTCAGAGGCAGCAAAGAGGAAGTGTGACAGGCAACTTCTTGGAAGGAGACGGCAGAGCTGTAATTAAATTTTCTGATCTTGTTAGCCAATTTCTTCACTCACTGCCCCTGAAGCAGGGAATGGGGAGGGAGGGA
Organism: Mastomys coucha; assembly: GCF_008632895.1. Lineage (NCBI taxonomy): Eukaryota > Metazoa > Chordata > Mammalia > Rodentia > Muridae > Mastomys > Mastomys coucha. The sequence continues at coordinate 95,200,865 of NW_022196906.1, forward strand.
GGACACTGTTGCGTCAGTGGCGGCAGGGAGGGAAATGAGCTTTTCACGGATTATTGGGTTAGTTCCACCTCTCCCACTTCTCAATTTATTTGTCTGCATGTTCTCCAGAGCTGAAAAGGTTCTGAGTCCTTTTCCATTTTCTTTTAATTAGATCTGATTTTGGAGTCTGAGAACTCGGGAGGGGCTCCGGTTACAATAGGACGAGAGGTGATAGCAGGTGGAGGGTCCTCCAGCTATTAGATCTTTCCGAACTCTTTATGAGGACTGGAGATGCCTGGGATAGGTTTCGGCTTCTTGGCTTCCTTTTTGTTTCCCAGGCCCCTCTCCCCCTTTAGCACTCGCAGCAGCACTAAACTGCTGCCTTCTCCCACTTTGCCATCTGATGGTTGAAAATCATGAATACTCCTTTAAATTGTCAGTGAAGTATGCATTTGTTAGGTCTTCTCCTTGATGTTCCTCTTGGGCAGGCTGGACTGTGGACCAGGAAAGTCAGCTGTAATCTCTCTGTATGAGAAGGAATGCTGCGTCCTGTCCGTTTTGAATTGAAAGAGAAGGGGAAAAGCAGAACAAAAACAAACAGATAACTGATCTGGCCACCGCAGAGACACAAAGGAAGCGGCAGTCACTAAGTTGGCCATTGTTTAATATCCCTGGTGACCAGAGCAGGGTGTGGTAGCACATGTCTGTCGTCTTAGTGTTTGAGAGGCTGAAGCAGGAGGATTGCTGCAAGTTTAAAACAAACCTGGGTTTTTAAAGAAGACCTGGTCTAAAAACAGCAAAAGGAGAGAAAAGTAAAGAATTATCACCGGGGGGTGGTGGTGGCGCACGCCTTTAATCCCAGCACTTGGGAGGCAGAGGCAGGCGGATTTCTAAGTTCGAGGCCAGCCTGGTCTACAGAGTGAGTTCCAGGACAGCCAGGGCTATACAGAGAAACCCTGTCTCGAAAAACCAAAAAAAAAAAAAAAAAAAAAAAAAAGGGCATTTATGGTCCCAGTTAATAAAGCTTCTGAAGAGACAAGAGCTCATTTCTTTGCTGAAGCTGAAAGTGCCTCTAAGAGCAGAGGCTGTGCCAGGTCAAGTGGCATCAGAGTGGGGTGGGGTGCTGTATCTGCCTGCTGTTTTTGTCTGCCAAGGCCTTCTGCAGGCCTGATGCATCAAAGACATTTGTCTTACAATTTGTCCAGGGCAAGAGGCATGCTCCAAAGTTCTGCTGGACCCTGTGAGATTTATAGTGCTTACGGGCATGCGCAGCATGGTCTGATTTAACAGATGGGCCGTGCAATAGTTGTAAAGAACACTTCAGGAAGCCCCATGGAAACTTCAAATAAATGGATGGCCGCTTTCCAGAGACGTTGATCTGAGGTTCCAGAGAGGTTCTTTTGCTGACCAAGAGATACAGGTCATGATATATTCTGTGATTGTGGGCCCAGGAGAAGGATGCAAATCCAAGTCCAAATTGAAAGCCAGAAGGCATGAACTGAATTATAGGGTTTGCTTTGAAGTCAGGCTTCTTCCCACATGAACAAACTGAAGGAGACCGCTCCAGAGAAAGTCTAGAGGGAATATCTACGTGATATTCTGCTGATAGCTCATAGGCTTTTGAGAGCCTAGGAGAGGCCTGATGTGGCCTGTCATGTAAATGCCAACCTGTCACAAGAGAGGATAGTACGTGACTCTGAAGCTATCATGCCAGGCTTGGGTCTGGTGGGTGTCTGAAGATAAAAATGTGATTTTCTAGGAAGCCAGAAGCCATTTGGCATCGGTCTTGGTGGGTTGAGAAAGCTGAAACTTGAGGCTCTGGGGAAGAAGAGGGAGTTGGAGTTTGTTAGAATGACATGAAGGAGAAAAGGCTAGAGAAAGGTGGGACTAGGAGCAAGTTTAGCTCGAGGAAACCTGATGGGTTACAGCAGGAGAAAGGACTGGAAAGACAAGACCAAGCCCAGCCACAGGCACTCCCCAGGTACCCCCAAATGTGGGAATCGTATTTGTGTTCTAGGGGCAGCGAATGGGAACGCTGAGGGCTGGGGAGCAGAAAAGCAGGGTAACAAGGGAGGGACGGTGATTTCTCTGAGCTTGCTTCTCTGTAAAGTTCTACATAAAGGGGGTGTCTGACAGGCCACTGTGCAGAGTCCCGAGTCTCACCTGACAAAGACAGCAAATGGCTCCTAAGTTCTGTCTGTGTTGTAAGTGACTCTGATTTTCCCCTTCTCCCTTTGAGGAAGGGGAAGGAAGGAAAGATAGAGAGGTCGATATGCAAATTAAGGAGGCTCTGGATTCCGTGGGTTCGTAGATGAGCATCATTTGTTTTTAAATTCCAAACAGAACAATTCTACTACTGTTGTTGTTGTTGTTGTTGTTACTACATTGTTGGCAAAGGGATGCTGTCTATGTGCCTTTGCTGAAAGAAAACAGAGGGAATGCTGGGAAGCCGTCAGATGTGGACAAGATCTTCCACCGTGGTGGGAACCTCTGATGCGGTTGGTTCTGATGAGCATAACTGCTCTAAGGCAGCCACGCAGACCAAGTGTAGACCAGCCCGGTGTCTTGGCCTCAGTACGCTTGCCTTGAAGTCTTTTCTGGCTGCCTTGGCTGGCTTTGCTAGCTGCTCTCTCTTCCCTGAGCGTGTGAGAAAATGACAAGAGGCCTACTCCTAAGACTTAAATTGCAGAACCACCGCACTTTAGGAGCGAAAGGAAGAGTCTTTAGCTATATATTTTTTTTTTTTTAAAAAAGTGTTCCTAGGACTTTAAAGCACAGTAGGAAAACTAGGACAGTGAAATCCACCTAGGGTGGTTACGTAACCAGTGTGCGAAGCAGGAATATGTAATATCCAACATTAATAAAAAGGACTAAACCTTCTCCAAAGTATTTATCCCATGAGGGGTTGATCTTGCCCTACAGCCTCCATAGTTACAAGTGAGATTTTAGAATTGGAAACTAAGTGGACTGGAGGCATGGGCATGGATGAGCCAGAGGCGGTGCTGGGGGGTCGTCACAAGGTTTCTCACATTGGTTTGGTTCTGTACACCCCTTTTCTGACTGGACCACTATGTGGTCAACGTTCTGAAGGAGAGACTCCTCTGTGTCTGTGTGAGAGCTTCCTCCAGGTGAGTGGTCTGACATACCTTTTCCTCCCTGTTACTCTCAGCTCTTGGACCAAGATCAGACACAGGAGTCCAGAATTTCCTACTAGGTCAGACCCTGGCCGTGGAGGAAGGGCTGAGCAGAGCCTCAGAGCCTCCTGCTCATGACTATGAACCTTCACAGTATCAGCCCACAGAAAGTTGAGGAAAACTCATTGAAAGCAGCACGTGGAACTGCCTATTGTGGGTAGGAGGAATTTATTATGGACATTAAGCGGAGTGAAGGCACAGGAAGAGCAGGAGTGATTCCTGAACAAACATTGAACCTGTAGTTTCTGACTTCCGACTGATATATCACAAGCAGGGTTCAAGGAACCCTGAGCTAATCAAGACACATCAGGCTCGCATCAGAACAGATGCAAGAATGAGGATTTATACAGTGAGATAGAACATACGCAGGTCTTTCTTTCATTAGGGATAGGGAAATCAAATTTTAATGGCAATGTCTAGTTAGAAGTTTTTCTATGCTCATCAATTCAGCCCTCATTCTCAATATTAATAACTCGGCTAAGCACCTGGAAAGAGGCTTTTCTCTGCCAAGCTAATACATTTTCTGTGAAACTGCACTTGATTGATTCTATCACGGCAAGTGTGACCACATGAGAAGTATCTAATGCAATGGGAAAACAGAGAACTGAGGAAGAACAAATGCTATTTTTTGAATTGTTTATGGCAATGCTAAGAAAAACAAAATCAAAATAGAAAGTGGGATTGTTGGTGGGGGTCTAACAAAAAGTCGAAAAGGTATTTTATTCACATTAGATATGCATTTCGAGAGGGGAGATAGTTTGGATTGAATTCCAGCAAAATATTCTCATCCAGAAAGGAAATGATAATAGATAAACATATGACTCAGAGTCAAAAACAAGTCAAGTTCTTTGTTCTCCAGTCAAATCTATGGGTGCAGGAAACAGAGTACTGAAAAGTTCCCCGGTGTTTAGGTTCCTAAGTATTGGAGGTACACAGAAGTCAGGGGGTCATGCCCATGATGGAAGACTGTGTTTGTTCTCGCAGAGCCCGTTTGAGTTGAAAGAGGCTACAAGCCCCAGAAGCCAGCTCTGATTATAAATGAGCAAGGAAGGACCACAGTGGCACACAGTGATGCCCTTTATGTTTCTTGGGTGTGACCACCAGCCTTTGGGTGTCATTTCAGGTACTGAGTGCGTTGAGTGCCACAAACAGTGCTGTGTTCCAAGGATACAGAGATGAGCAAGACAAAGTTGTGGATCCTGGAGAGATGTCCCTCAAGAGGGTGAGGAAAGGCTTTGGTGTGAAGGATTTAGACTTTATGTGAGAGAGTAAGAATAAATTGTGATTTTCAGATGGAGAAGGTGGCGTGTATACTCAGAGCCTTAGCATTGGTTTTCCATTTGTGAGTGACCATATGGGAAGGTACCAATGCATTACGTGCATGTATCCTGATTTACCAGTGGCTTTGGGTTAGGCAGAGAAAGGTGGAATGATATTATCAGGTCAAGATGATGAGACCTCCAGAGGGAGACAGAATATAACTGAGGAATGAGCAGACTTTTTTTCCCCTTAAACCTTAATTTGTCCTAGTCATCGTCATCATCATCATTGTCATCATCATCATCTTCTTCTTTCTCCTCCTCTTTTTCTTCTTCTTTTTCATCATCATCATCATCATCATCATCATCATCATCATCATCATCATCATCATCAGTAGTAGTGTAGTATTTTATCATTGTTGTTGGGGGTGAGTTGCACATGCCAAATGTATATCAGGAGGTGAGAGGACACCTATGTGGAGCTACTTCCCTCTTTACACATTTACATGGTTCTGGGGATTAAACTTAGATCACCAGGCTTGCGTGGCAAGGACTTTACCTGCTGAGGGATGGTATCTTTGTATGCATATCTATGTTGTAGGCCTGCATAGAAAAATGGCCAATATGCCTGATTTCATCTTACTCCATCTCCTACCACACACGTCCCAGTAGGAAATGGAGTCCCTTTTGTACTTTTAGACACTGTCTCCATTTCTTTTACACAAAGCAAGCTGTCTTTAGGACAGGATTTCTTCAAGTTTCCAGGAGATAACCTTCATGTATGCTGGCTTCAGAACAATGTGTGTGTGTGTGTGTGTGTGTGTGTGTGCATATGTATGTGTATGTGTATATGTGTGTGTAAATGTGTGTGTGTGTTTTCCCCTTTGTGTTTAATTATGACAGACATGTTCATTCCCTTCCTGTGAATCTTAACTACAACACAACAGATTCCTTTTGGGTATGGCTGGAAACATTCTGACTTTTATCTTTCAGATAAATATTTTGAAGATGAATACAGACAATATTTAAATGCTGCTCTTAGAAATATTTCCCCTCAAGCTGAATTTATAACATATTAGATTAAATAAACATTTTAAAGGCACAGATGTTGGTTGCTGTTTGAACAATGTCAAGTTAAAATAGCCCATGTGCAGGTTGCAAATAGTCCATGTGCATGATCTCCTCAGTGCTGGGCCCAACAGCAGGCAGACTCACCCGTCCATCCATAACTCATGTTAACATGACATGTAAATTTGTTCTTTCCTGGTCTTTAGAGGACCGTCTAGGTAAATTCATAACTATTTTATGTTATGTGCTATGTGTGATGTGTTATCATATGTTCATGTAGGTTTGTGAATGTGCTCATGTCTGCATGTGCACATAGGGGCCAGAGGTTGACATAAGATGTCTTCCTTGAATGTCCTCTACCTCCTTTAAAATTTTCTTTACGTTTTATTATTTAGCATGCATGTGAATATGCGTGAGTATTCACATGTCATGGTATATATGCCAAAGTACCATTTCTCTTCTTATAGAGCTACCCTATGAGTCCAGAGGTTTGAACTTAGATCATCAGGCTTGGTACAGGTGCCTTTACCCACTGAACCATCTTGCTGGCCTCACACTATTATCATTATCATCATCATCATCATCATCATCATCATCATCATCATCATCATCATCATCATCATCATTAATTTTGAGACAAGATCTGTCACCAAACCTTGCAGTTTGCTAGACTGGCCAGCCAATCGCTTCAGGGATCCATCTGTTTCTCCATTTCTTCATAGCTGGGTGACAGGTACATGGTTGCCTGCCGCGTGCCCAGCTTTTACGTGGGCCTTGGGTCCTCACATTTGCATGGTGGGTGCTTTCTAAACCTCCCAAACCATCACCCTAGCATCAAATCTCCCAGTTTCTTCAGGGTCACTCTCTGATCATAAAAAAGTCCCCTGGTTAATTCCAGTATTGAGAAGGTTTCATTTCAACAATGAAAATGTCCTATCCGGTGCCATTGGCACATGGCTTCAGATTGATATCAAGTTGAAGGCACCTCTTCCTTTGAACACCTCCATCCTGATTTGGACTGGGAAGCTTGGATCAAAGGAGAAATGGCAACTGTTGACTCTTCCCTTGATTCACTCTCAGGATGAATAGAGTGTCTTTATTCTTTTTATTTTTTATTTTTTGCCTCTGTTGGCTTTGGACTTGGCCCACGGGGTGATGGTGGTTAAGATGCAGCTTGACGAGTGCCTGGAGCTTTGACTTTTACTCTCGTGAATGCGGTGACAAGGCCATGCCTCAGGTATCCATCCTCCTTTCAGCCAAAGCACACACAGAACAGTTTAATGATAGCTTAGTGTGACCTGCAGAAGAGCCAAGTGCCATCATTGCAACGTGAGGATAATTGTCATTAGATGTTCTTTATTTTTCTCCCTTTGAAACCTCACAGGAAATTGGGACAAAATTAGTTCCATCTCTACATCTTGATGCATAATACGTATTTTCAACCATGAAACCGAGAAAAGGCACAGAACCACACGGGGCTGTAATTTATGCGAAGCACTTTGCACAGTGTTGAGCACATGGTAAGCACTCAATAAATACAAAATTATTGTAGCTATTAGTATTATTAGTTGATATTTTTCTTGTCGGAATTGAAATACCCTAAGACTTCAAAATTACTGTTTTTGAATAAAGGGGATGCCTATGTGGCTCCTGGCTTTGAGAACTATTCTAAGCAATGTAGATGCCATTGATTGTGCTTCTCAGTGGATATTAATCTGGGACTCAGAAATGGGAGGTGGAGGCTGAGAGCCTATGTATTCAGCTCTCTTCTTTAAGCGTTTGTGCTGTTGTTCTATGTAGAGGCTCTTTATTCTCTGAGTATTCATTAAGTCCCTGTCCTGGGTCCCTTCCTTTTGTTCCTTCAAATCTTCTCTCCCCCTTTTCCAATCTCGCTCATTCCCTTTGGAGATCAAAGACAGAAGGAAGGAGGAATCAGGCTATTTACCTCTCCAGTTTCTTCCCTAGTGATCTTCAGTCATCTTTGTCCCTCTCCAAAAGGCTAAGACTCCTGTCAGGCAACTCTTTTCACAGGGCTGCCCAGAGGAGGTATTGTGTTTCTGTGACCACTCCCTCCTCTGCCCTTCCACTTTTGGGAGACCTAATAGCTGCTTGCTGCTGCCAGTCACAGGCCCCTGAGCTGTCTCTTCTGATTTTGCTCAACCAGGCTTCTCAATCATTACAGCCAGAGTTCTACTCTTCTGTTCAGGCTGCATGCTGGATCAGTGCTGCCCACCAAAAGTGCAATTTGAGCAATACGCGCACTCTTAACTTTTCTGGTAGGCACATTATTAAAACCCAGGAAAGCCCTTCATTGACACCTACAAGCTTATTAAGAAGTCCACACAGCTAGAGATGAGCAGCCAGATAAAGAGTTAAGAACTCTGAAGCTCAGAAAAGTCCCAAGTAGAAGAGTTTTATCCTGTGGCACTGGCATTTGCTACCTTTTCAGCACTTAAATTCATTCACCAACCCCCAAACTCTAACTCTCGTGGAAGAATATCTGTAGACCTTAACCCTCAACAGCAATTCCTCTCCCTGAAGTCTGGGGTAGACTTGAATGTCCTAACTCTCTAGTCTCTAGATCTTTCTGGTGAACCCTCCAACCTCCACAAGTGGTTGTACTCTAAGTCATAGAGATAGTGTGACTTCAGGGTTATAGAATTCTTAGGATGTAGGCCCAAGCAGGACGGAACAGTTACTGGCTTTGAATTTTGTTTTGTTTTATCCAGCCTGGATTCACTTCCTGTTCTCTCTGTCTCTTTCTGTCTCTCTCCGTTCCCTGTCTCTGTTTGTCTCTCTCTGTCTCTGTCTCTCTGTCCCTGTTTCTGTTTGTCTTTCTCTGTTTCTGTTTCTGTCTCTGTCTCTGTCTCTCTATCTCTGTCTGTCTGTCTGTCTGTCTGACTCTCTCTCTCTCTCTCTCTCTCTCTCTCTCTGTTTCCTGTGTGAGGATGAGATGTGACCAGCCAGCTGCATACTTCTGCTGCCATGCCTATCCATCATAATGAACTGTACCCCCTTTTTACCCAAAGAGGCAGAAAAGTGACTAATGCGGTGTTCCTCCTGATATGACATAGAAATCAGGATACAGCATCATTTCTGTGATATTTCTGGCCAAAGTATGTAGCTTGGATTTAATGATGTGGAAACTTCAGTCTGATCGGAATTTGAGGGAGTTTCACAAAACAAGTGGCCTGCGATTGTCAAAGATGCTGATGCTGGGATGAACAGAGACAAAGAAAGGCAGGATCAAAGTGTACTCAAACTCGCTTATGCAAGGAGGAGGTGAATGGGCTGATCCAAGATCCCCTGGGAAGCAGGCCTAATGAAAGGTTCCTGGACAACCTGTGCAGGGCACACTAGCCCAAACCCTATGCCAGTTTTTGGATCAGTCCCTAGGATGGCAATGGAAGTCCCAGCTACCCTTCTCAGAGGACAATCTGAACAAAGGCTCAAGGATTTCTCTGCCTTACACCCCCTCTCACTAACAAACCCCTTCTCCATCCTCCCAGAGCACCGAGGAGGTTGTCTGCACCTGTGTCTCCAGGTGTAGAAACAAAACTTTTGTCTCAGTGTCTTTGTGTTTCCTCTGTCTGGAACATTCTTTCCCAGATGTCTATAGTAGCATTCGAGCCTCACCTTCAATCTTTATATTTTAGTCATATCATGCCAAGCGGAATTCAGACCCTGCTAACTCTGTTGTGTTTTTCCTTATAACAATTCTGACACCTGGCATGCCTCTGTTCTTACTGATTTGTCATTCTGCCATCTTTAGAAGATGGAGTGTTGCATTTCTTTCCTCACAGTGATTGGTTAAGAGAGAGTCATGTGATCCAGTTATCATCAATAAACCGAAATGAGATTTTCCTGGAATCTTGATAAACAAACACCTTCTTCCTCAATGTTGATCATGAGCATGTGTTATATGTGAACTATGTCAGAAATAGACACATTGCTATTTCCATAACACTAGAATTTATTTTATTTTATTTTATTTTATTTTCTACTTTTGAGTTCCTTGAACATCACCTGTCACATTTTGTTTTTAAGAACTGGATATTTTATTTGTTTACACTTCAAATGTTATCCCCTTTCCCAGTTTACCTTCTGCAAACTCCCTATCCCATCCCCCCTTATCCTGCTTCTATGAGGGTGCTCCCCCATCCATCTACCCACTCTTGCCTCACCGCCCTAGCATTCCTCTACACTGGGGCATCAAGCCTTCACAGGACCAAGGGCCTGCCTCCCATTGATGCCAGATAAGACCCTTTCAGCTCTTCAGTTCTTCCCCTAGTTCCTCTATTGGGGTCCCTATGCTCAGCCTGATGGTTGGCTATGAGCATCTGCATCTGTATTGGTCAGGATCTGGCAGAGCCTCTCAGGAGACAGCTGTACCAGGCTCCTGTCAGCAAGCACTTCTTGGCATCAGCAATAGTGTCTGGGTTTTGTGTCTGCATGTGGGATGGATCCCCAGGTGGGGCAGTCTCTAGATGGCCTTTCTTTCAGTCTCTGTTCCACTCTTTGTCCCAGTGTTTCCTCTTTGAGGGCTTCTACCTGTTGTTTACCTGTGTTCTCTTGTATTTCTTTAAGGAAGTTGTTTATGTCCTTCTTAAAGTCCTCCATCATCATCATGAGACGTGATTTTAAATCAGAGTTTTGCTTTTCTGGTGTGTTGGGATATCCAGGGCTTGCTGTGGTGGTAGAACTGGATTCTGATGCTGCGGAGTAGCCTTGGTTTCTGTTGCTTATGTTCTTGCACTTGCCTCTTACCATCTAGTTATCTGTGGTGTTGGCTGGTTTTGTTGTCTCTGACTGCATCTTGTCCCTCTTGTAAGCCTGTGTGTCACTCCTGGGAGGCACTCCTGGGAGACCATCTTTCTCCTGGCAGGATTTGGGTATGGAGAGCTGAGGCACAGGGTGCAGACAGAAACAGGAAGGACTAGAATTTATTGAATATACCAGCTGTGTCAGCTTGGCTGCAGTTCACCATGTGCTCCTGATTTGGTTTGAGAATGTAGTCATTAGCTACCCCAGGTTCTTGTATTCCTCTCTTAATTACTATTGTAATTCTCAGACCACATATTATACTTCCTAAATTGATTTGTATATGGTTGGGTAACCAAAAAGAGGGTTAAAGAAGCTGTAGGATCAAAGCTCTCTTGGAGGCAGAGGCAGACAAAGAGATGCTGTTGGCTAGGTAAAGTAGTACCAGATTCAGCTAAGAGCTGTTAGAAGGTGCAAGGCTTCTATTTTCATGGAAGTGAAAATATAAACCTGGCTTCCCTGGGGATCCCAATGTAGCTGGTGAGTGAAACTCAAACAAGAGAAGGAAGAGTTGAAAGATCACCAGGACCAACCCCTGAAAGCATCTGAGCTTCTAAATGGCTCAAAGTGGGCCAAACCAGCCTCACTCAAATGTACTGTGAGCTGGCACTGACTCTGCTTCAGTTGGTTTAACCTGCTTTTCTATCAGAAGTGCTGGGCTGAAGAATCTCCCTTGAGATGTAGAGAAACTTTTTCTTATTTGTCTTTGCGTGCTTTTGCTTATAGGAAAGATTGCTGATCCAAGAGTATGACTAGCTGGTTGCATGTTCTATGCCATGAGTGTAATGGCCTTTGTGAATTAGTTGGTGACAGCCAGGCTCAAGATGTCCTTTGCAGGGCTGGTGAGATCGAGGTCTGCTCCTAGGATGAGGTAGAGACATACGACTTGGGACTTCATTAAAGCCTTCTTGAGTGACGTGATAGGAGGCCTCAAGTGGCCTTCTCTGTGGAAATCTTGAACAGGTATCACTTATCCACGGTCTGTGGATGACATGGTGACTAATGCCAGGCTGCTTGTACTCAGCTCAGCTGTATGGGGTATATACTGAGTTCTTCACCCCAAACAGCAGCTATGACATTTGAAATAGAACATGGTGGGTCTTCCCCTGAAGATGTAGAGTATTTTCTTCTCATGGATGTAGACTCAATTACAATGTCTTTAGTCCAAATAGAATGAGGTATATGGAAGTAATAGTGGACCTGTTTGAAGCTTCAAGGTCTTGCTTGCTTTTATTCTGCATAAGATCTTGAATGAGTTCAGCATAGTCTCTGGAAGAGGAGACAGAAGGGATTCTGGTTAGTTGGATCATGGTGACCACATCTCTGGCAGGACTTGACCCTCTCCCATTTCCTCTGCCTTATTAAAAAAAAATTAGATTACATTTCTAAAGCTACCTAGCAAAGTCTATTCCTTTATTTGGCCACTTTCTCCTCCTGAGGCTGGCCACTAAGTATTGAAGTCCAGCAATCAAAAGCTCCCTTTGGCTCACCTAATTAACATTCCCAGTTAAAATTAAACTCCTTATCCTAATATGGTTTCATCCTTTGCCTTTATAAACTGCCATTTTCCTATGGGCCATGTCTGTCTCCCCACTTTCCAGACACGTCTCCTGTCCTTGTGTCTTATCTCTGTCCCCTGTCCCCCTGTGACGCGTAGATCTCCTTTGTGCAGAGAACTTGGTCTTGAGGGTCATGAGCTGCTACTTTTCCTTACAGGGACACCATATAATTGAAGGTCCCGGAGACTCAGTCAAGTTCATTAAAGACCAGCCTCTGGTGAACTGAGCATCCTCAAAGTGAGAGATCCTAGCCTGGATCAGAAGAATCACCTTCCCAAACCACAGATGACCGCACATGCAGAAATGAGTCATTTGTATCCAGGATGTCTGTTCAAGGGACTTACAGATTCATGAAGAAAAATAGTAAATGTGTATGGTGTCAAGTTAGTGTGTTTGGGGAGCAGTTTGATATGGTGTGAGGAATAGCTAACTGGAAGCTATGATTCCAGCTGCTGTCATCTGAAACTTTCATTCTCTTGTGTTGGGGAAGATTTTAAGATCTGAATTTTTAAAAAGTTTCAGTGGTTTGCCATACCAGTTGTGGGAGAAATTAGCCACCTTCATCCCACTTGGAAGTTTGCAGGTATATTACATGCACAAGGCCTAAGGTTTTTTTTAGCTGGCCCTTTACAAGTTGTCCTGGGCACCTCTTTAAAACAGCCGGTCTACTGCAGTCGCATCAGGTAACTCTGACATGAAGAAGTCCTGAGGAGTGGGCAGGACGGAAGCTCAGGAAGTACCTGCATCTGGGAATAAAAGAGCATCAGTGTTTTCAGATAGTCAATTTGAACTCTATTAAATGAAACACAGGCTATTTGAGAGAGGTGTTTGTTCTGGATTCAGCTGTGTTCTGTTCAGAGAGTGGCCTGTGGGGACAGATCTGTCACCAGCACACAGGTGTCTAGCTGAAGACAGAAAACTCCCTGCAGCCTGTTTGGGAGCTAGCTGATTTTGTAATTGAAGGCAAACCTGATCTGAGCCTTCCTCTGCTCACAAAGAAAACTCCTTGGCCTGGCTTTTGTGGTTGTTCATTCCTGACAGCACCCACATTTCTGAGTAAAAGCAATCCTTGCTCCATGTTAATTGCTTCCATCTGGCCCCATGGGAGACTACAGTGTGGTGTCTGGGTTCCTCACATTGTAGACATCAACAAGCAAACTGTAAGCAAATGCAATTACTTTACATGGCTCGCAGGTCTTTTCCAGTGGTAGCTTACTTCATCTTGAGACAGTTCTCCCATGTAAAGATTCTTCATATATGAGAGACTGAAAAAAAAAAGAGCAGGCCATTAAAAGGCTCTAGTTATTTTGGCATTGATTTAGGATCTATAGCCAATGCATTATAATAAGAAGAAATAAGTATCAATATTAGAAAAGAGGAAAAAAATCATTACATATGGTTTAATACTATCACATACAAACTAAGAGCTGGTGAGAATTATTAGAAATAATAAAAATAAAACCTCATTAAGGTGACTTGTTATAGCAATCAATGTGTAAAAATCAATAGTTACTTATCTTCAACTTTTTATTATGAAGTATATCATATTATAAAATCATGTGTGTGCATATATACATATATAGTTTAAAATATATATGCAGTTAAGATTAAGGAGTCCTGAATAGCTCTTGATCATTTGTCTTGCTCCCTTTGCAGATATCTGTTATCAGTCATTGCCTCACTATTTGCTTTTGGAAAGTCACAATTTCATGTACACATCGAACTTCTAATTTTACTAATCTTAAATTGTTTCTGTCATTCATCATTGTGCTTCTGAATCATCAATACTGAGCATATAGCTATAGTATATTCATTTCCTTTGCTCAATGGTATTTTTATATGAATATATACCATCGTATCAAAATTCAAACACATTTCTGTATATACATAAAAATATTTAAAATTAAAGCATTTGGAATATAGATGCATTTATATGCCTATACACACTCAAAGTGCCTGCACTGTCCTGCTGTCCTGTGTGGCCTCACAGATGTGTTCTTATCTAGACAATATCATGACCCTTACCCTTATTTTTCTATTCAAGTTTCAGCTTTTATGGTCAGGTTTTTAATTTATTTAGAAATGCATTTTGTATGCTAGTTTGAATTTATGTTTAGTTTCTTTTCTTTTTACTAGGGCCCAACTGTTATCCCAGCTCTTTGTATTGAAAAACTAGTCTCTCTCCACTGATTTACAACATCCTGAATGTAATGAAGTGTGTGCCCACACTGGGTCTGGGTTTCTGCCTTGCTCCCTTAGTTCATGGCTTTCTGCATCAGTTCTGTACTCCAGCAATGATCACGCTTTCACAGTAGATGTTGACATTTAATTCTTGTTGGTTATGTCTTAGATATTCCTGCTTATTTGTAGTTTTACATGACCTTTAGAAGCACCTCCAAATATACACATGCGTGCATGCACACATACACACACACATACACAAAAACCCATACACAAAACATACACAAACACACATCACACATACACACACCATACACACACATGCATGCACACAAAACACATACACAAAAATACACAAACACACATCACACACACACACACACACCACACACACACCACACATATACACACATACACACCCCACATATATACACACAAACACACTACACACACACCAAACACACACACACAACACACATGCACAAACACACCACACATATACACATACACACCACATACACACCACACACACAAACACACCACACACACACACGCACACAAAACACATACACAAACATACACAAACACACACACCACACACACACACCAAACATACACACACAAACACACCACACAATACACACCACACCCACAAACACTCCCCCCACACATACACCCCCCCCCACACACACACTCACACTGAAGAAAACTAACTGACAACTTTATCATGTTGATGCTTCCAAACTGAATAGCTACATCTTTTTATTTACTTTAAACTTATTTACTGTCTTTCAGTAAAGTTTTATATTTTTTTCCCACAGATGTCTTGCCACATTTTACCAGGTATGTGGTTTTTATTGTGACTCTATAAATTGCTTGATATCATGTATAAATTTCATGTTTATCATTTTATTGCTGGGATACAAAATACAATTTATTTTGTAAATTGTTTTTAAACTATACAGCTAACAGACTTGGTTTCATATAAATTCATTTTTAAAACCTCTGCCAACTAATTAAAGGATGCATATTTCCTCAAATATGCATCTATGAATATTGAGCATGTTTTTAGGTTGCAAAATAACTCTGAAATGCCAAGGGTCTGTATCCCGTAAACCACATTACATGTCCACAATTTAAAGACAATTACAAAAAATAACTTTGGATAAAAGCAGCTTGGCATTTACAAAACCTTCACAGCACTTCTGTTATGATCTGTATATAAAATGCCCACAACAGACTCATGCTTTAAAAGCCGAGTCCCCAGATGATGGTGCTATCTTAAGAGGCTGCAGAAATCTGAGGATATGAAGACTAGCTGGAGGAATACTCTTGTGGGTGAGTCCTTGGGGGCACCTTTCCTCTGGCCCTTTCATGCCTCAAGCATTCCATTTCCTGCCTATCATGAGGTCAACTCCTCTGGCACAAGTGCTGGCTGTTGTGATATTCTGCCCAAGAGCATGGGGCCTAGCGATTATGAATGAGTCTCCTGAAACTGTGAGCCAAGATAAAGCCCTTCCTGCCTGAAGTTGCTTATGGTAGGTGTTTTGGTCACAGCCACAAAGACTAATTATCATGGAGTACTGTTATCAGAGAAACAAGGTCATTGCTGCTGCCATCTCAGAAAATGTGGTTCTTAAGCTTTGGAACTGTTTTGGGGTTATGGGTGGGGCTGAAAATGAAAAGCAGAAAGGAGAAGAGCTAGGAAGTTGAAGGAAGAGTTTAATGGTTCATCCTGGTGCTATTAGAAATTCCAGTAAGAAATGTGGACACTAAGGATTGTTTCTAAAGGTTTTAGGAGAGAATGAGAGTTCTAGAGGCCATTCATATTATATTGTGCCACAGATTATGTCTACAAGTTTCCTGGGTCCTGAAACTCCGAGTGAGGCTGAATTTGGAAGGAATGGACTAATGGGATTCAGACCTCCAATGTGGTTGTTAGTGGCTGGTTTTTATTTAGGTTAATAGTAAAAATTGAGAATAATAATCAGGGCAGAAATTTTTTTTTGAAAACTTGCAGTTTGGCTAGAAAGGAAACAGATGTCCAGTTGGGGTACTGAAAAAACATGGCTCCTGCAAAGACTAGCATCATTACAAAGAAACCCAGTGCTTTTCATTAGGGTAGTAGGAAAGATGCCTAGGGACATTTCAGGAATGGGCCAGACTGTCCATCAAAGCACTAAGATCAGATGTGCTTACAGAAGACAGTGCCGGGGCGCCTGCACACCCAGGGGTGCCTCTGGAAGTGCTTCCCTCATCTCATTCAGCCTCTCGGGTACTAGAGATTACTAAAGCTATAGTCTAGCTGGATCCGGATATTGGTCAAATGTTTCAGCCTTTTACACTATGGGCATAATATTGAACTTCTATGAAAGAGCTGTAGAAATTGGTGGAGGTTTCCATCAAACTATTAAAGAAAGGCCCAGGTAACGAGTGGCAGGGCCAGAGTTCTTCTAGAAAATCACCAAGATACATGTGAGAGGAAAGCCTAAGATGTAGTGACAATTTCAGAATATTGAGCATGCCACAAGTGTATAGTGTCTTCTAAGGAAAGCTACGAGACATGACATGATTGTAGCTACTCCCCAAACTAGATAGGGCATGTGGGCTGGAAACAGCAAGGCTACAGAGCAGGGCAGCCTCAGTACTTCTTGCTCACATTGTGATGACATGACTGGATACTGGATACTGGATACTGCTTTTTGATGGATTTGGGATCTTTGGTTTTGCTTTGTTTTCATCTGTTATTCTGTGTCCCCAATTCCCCCTTTACCAAGGCAGTGTTTGCTCTGTGATGGGTTGTCGTAGAAGTATGGGATTTGGGGCTCTGAAAAGTCTTGAGTGTCAGAGCAAGACTTAAATTTGGGCTTTTAAACACTGTTAGAGCTGTCATATCATTGACTCTTAAAAGTAGATGAAATAATAGATTTAGTAATATGAGATGGTCAGAGTGTTCAGGGGTCACAATGCTGAGGTTTAAATGTTTAATTGTCCCTAATAAGAGTGTGTTGGTGGTCTTTGGTATCCAGCTGGTGGCGATGCTTCAGGACACTGTGGAAATGTTGGGAGGTGGGGCCTCACCAGGAGATATAGGTTAGTAGGGATGTCTTTGAAAATTATACCAGGTGCTTAGCTGGTTTCTCTTTCAATGTTTCTGACATGAAGTGAGCTTTTCTGTTCTTCTACACCTTCAAAAAAATGAAATAACATTCCTGAAGACATAATAAAAGTATATTCCTCTTTCTATAATCATTTCTGTCAGGTATATAGTCACAGCTGTGAGAAAAGCAGCTAACAACCTACAAACTCATCAGAGAGCATACCACAGAAGGAAATTAAACTAAAATTCAGAATACAATGATGAAAATACTATTTATCAAAAGCTCATGGGATAGCTCGAGCAGTGTTCTAGAAGAAATGATGTAATTGTTCTATTCTGTGTTCACTAAATTTTATATTAGAAAAAGCTGAGATTTGATGAGCTAAGAGTCAAAGTTAAGAATGTAAAGGAAAGAACAAATAAAAATATGAAGAGGTAATACAATTAGAAGCAAAACTAAAGAAACCGAAAATACATATATGATAAAGAAGATCAATCAACTTAAAACTTGGCTCTTTAGCTGGGAGGTGGTGGCACACACACCTTTGATCCCAGTACATAGGAGGTAGAAGCTGGCAGATTTTTGAGTTTGAGGCCAGCCTGGTCTACAGAGTGAGTTCCAGGACAGCCAGGAGTACATAAAGAGAAATCCTATCTCAAAACCCAAAACAGAAACAGGAACAACAAAACAAACAAATGAATAAAACTTTGATTCTTTGAAGTTGATATAAAATTGATAAAAAGCACACATATGTAAATCAAATGAATTTAGAAATGAACAAAACATCAATGATGGGTAGAAATGTAACAAGAGGAATAAACAGATGACATAATTCTAGTATCAAACTTTCTAATGGGTATAGAAAATACATCTCAACAAAACTGGCTTAACTAAAAAAAGGAAATGTTCACTTTACGAAGCACAATGCATACATCCAGGCAGTTTTATAAGTGATTTTTTTTAAAAGGTGTGTTTGAGTGAGGTAGGGGTGTATCTCACAATCCTCTGCCTTCTAAGCCTTGAGATTACAATGATGTGCACCATGCTTACCTACAGGTAAATTCTTATGATTATTTATATGTGTATATGTATATGGTATATATATGAATGTTTGTGTGTTCACTTGTGTGGGGACACATGTATGTGCTGATGTGTATGAGTGTAAGTGTATCTGTGCATGGAGACCACAGATTGTCATCAGTGTCTTCCTTGGTCACTCTCCACTTTATTCACCGAGTCTAGAGCACATCCATTTGACTAGTCTAGCTTGGTCTAGGGATCTCCCATCTTTGCTTATGGAGCACCAGGATTATAGGTGTGCCATTATATGTGCCCAGATTTTTATGTGGGTGCTGGGGATCTGAACTCTGGTCCTCATATATGTATGGCAAAATCTTTATCTGCTGAGATATTCTCAGCCTCAGAGTCTTAGAAATTCTTCCCTCTCCATCCCATCTACTGACACCAAACCCAGATACTATTGCTGATGCCAAGAAGTGCTTACTGATAGGAGCTTGGTACAGCTGTCCCCTGCGGTGCTCTGCCACATCTGGACCAATACAGATGCGGATGTACATAGCCAAACATTGTACTGAACGTGGAGACCCCAATGGGGAAGTTAGGGCAAGGACTGTAGGAGTTTAAGGGATTTGCAACCTTATAGGAAGAACAACAACATCAACCAACCAGACCCCCTAAAGCTCCCAGGAACTAAACCACCAACCAAAAAGTACATAGGGAGTACCCATGGCTCTAGATGGATATGTAGCAGTGAACAGGCTTATCTGGCATGACTGGGAGGGGAGCCCCTTGGTCCTGTGGAGGCTTGATGACCCAGGATAGGGGAATGCTAGGGTGTTGAGGTAGGAGTGGGTGGGCAGATAGGGGAACACTCTTATAGAGGCAGGGGGAGGGAGGAGAGGATAGGGGGCTTGTGGAGGGGAAACTGGGAAGGGGGATAACATTTGAAATGCAAACAAATAAAATAACTAATAAAAGTAAAAAAAGAAAATAGAGTCTTTTCTCATACACTATATCCTACAGTTTCCCCTCTCTCTGCTCCTTCCAGTTCTTCCCCATCTCCTGTGTATCCAGATCCATTCCCTTCCTGTCTCTCATTAGAAAAGAACAGGCTTCTAAGAGGTAACAAGATATGACAAAATAAAATATAGTAAGATAAGGCAAAAACATCACACAGAACCCAACAGAAGGAAAAGAGCACAAGAGTCAGAGGCCCTGTTCACGTAATAACTTGAGTCCCATAAAAATACCAAACTGGAAGCCATCACATATACCCAGAGGATTTGGTGCAAACTGTGAAGATTCTGTTCTTGATGCTTCAGTCTCTGTGAGCTCCTATGAGCTTTACTCATATTGTTTTAGAAGGTCTTGTTCTCCTGGTGTCCTCTATCCTCCTGCCTCTGGCTCTTTCACTTCCTCTATTTCCTCTTCCTCCAATAAATTCTTAAGTAACCGAGAAGTTAACACTATCAAAACAGTAGCCTGCTCACAGTTCAACTGATAATACTAAAATAATTAGCTCCAAAATTTGTGAACTAGGACCAACAAAACACCACAAAGTCCCAAAATTAGACTGTTGACAGTGTGAGTCTATGTAACACATCAAAAGGCCATAGAAACTGTAAAAAGGGTGACATTCCTGGAACTCAAGGTTGTTTTGATGCTTGAAATTTAATTGATGAACTTATCCCATTAACAGTGCAAGGGAGAGTTCAGTCCTCAGAACTGTTGGAGAAAGAGTAAAGACTCCTAAGTTGTTTCCTGTCACCAGCACGTGTGTCAGGGCACATGTGTACCTGCACTCATGTGCACATCATACACCTCCTTCTCTACAACAATAATAAATACAATTCAAAGTTAAAGGAACAAATGCAAGACAAAAAGTCAAGACAGAGAAATCATTTAATGGAACTTAAAGTCCATTTTTCATACATTTTAAGTGAATGAGCAAAAAGGAAATTTTGTTCCTAAATAGTACACAGGTTAAATTTATAAAAATCTAATAATAATTGGTATTCTTCACCTTCCAAAATAATACAAAGTGTTCAAAGAATTTATTTCAACTTACTTCCTATAAATGGTGTGTTAATTTGCATATTTTAAAGAATTTTAAGACTATTATTTTTATATATTCCTTCAGCAATAGCCTTTACTTTTGTACTGAAAACTTTCACTTTTTTTTTTCTAAGTGAAAATTGGCTGGTGATTAATTCTGACAATTTTTCCCTCTAAATCTTTTACTTTTTACTTTTGCTTTCCAGGGTTATTTTTATTGGAATTCTAGATTGATAGTTTCCCCTACCCTTCAAAGATTTCTAAGCAATCAGTCAGCTAAATTTTGGCTTCCAGTGTTTCTGTTGAGAAATTAACTTTCAGATTTATTGTTGTTCCTTAGAACTTTTCTCTAACATTTTTTTTTTTACAGTCGAGTTGAAGATTTTCTCATCTTTGTGATATTTTTAGGATGCATACAATGCTTCTTTCTCTTCTTGCTTCTGTCTGTAGTCTCGAACCTACTGACTGATGACTCTCAGATACAGTGGGGAGTTCTCAGCCATTATCTCTTGGAACATTACTATCCTTCAAGGGTACATATTGCTTCTTAAGATTCCATTCAGATACAAATTGGACTCACACAGTCTTCAAGAGAAAGTATAAAATATGTTTTCTACGGTAATGGTTAGCCTTATGCATTGATATTAAGAGCTAAGTCATGCTTGGATAGTGGGATGTGCCTGTGTGGAAGACTCTGGAAGAGATTGACATTTTGATTGAAAGTGAAGATCTGCCATTGTTGATGTGATCACGCATCTATTGTCCTGACTATTGACTGCTCCAGTAGAATAAAAACAACTCCTTGTCTTCTGAAAGCAGGACTTGCACTAGTGTCTCTATGTTGGGCGTGACCTTATCCTTCTGCCATCCTCCAGTTCTCAGCCCTTTGGACTCAGATTAACTGCATCACTGACTTCTTAAGTGTTCTGGTTTGCTTTCCATTGCTGTGATAAAGCAAAGCTCAAGGCAGGAATCTAGAGGCAGAGGTTGAGAGAGATACCCTGGAAGAACCCTGCTTACTGCCCTGCTCCCCTGGCTTGCTCAGTTTGCTTTCTTATATAGCCCAGAGCGCCTGCCCTGGGGAAGCACCACCCACAGTGGTCTAGGTGCTCCTACATCAATCACCAATCAAGAAAATGCTCCTACAGACACGACAATACACCAATCATAAAGAGACATTTTCTCAGCCAAACTTTCCTCTTCGTAGATGACCACAATTTATGTCAAGCTGACAAAAATTAACCAGCACACTTAGACTGAGGTGGTATTTTAAGGAACATCTTAGCCTTTATAATCACACATGCCATTTTTTCACAATAAATCTGTGCATACAAACATGAGGATTTGTTGGAATAAAATTTAAATCAAATAAACCTATCACTTGATTATACCCCCCCAACACACACACACATCTTCTTACAGTTCACTTGGTTCTTTTGCTAGACAAAACCTTGATAAATATATATCCTTTTTTCTGTTTTCTCCTATTATTTGTCTATTTTATTCTGGAATATTTTCTCTTCACTTGATTTCCAGGTCAACAATGTTCTCTTCAGATGTTTCCCTTCTACATAAGAATCTATCAAACAAGTGATTTATTTGTATTATTTCATTCCACTTTTCAGCATTAGAATTTTCATCTTATATGTTAATAGTTTCTAATCCCCCAATTTCCCATCTTGTCTTTAACCTCTGTCCAATTTAACCTCTGTCTGATAACCCCACCATATGAATCCTTCATTAGTCTGTCTAGGAAACGTTAATGCTAAGGACTAGGTTCACCTTGGAACCTTTATTCTTCCTATATGAGACCTGATAATTCTTCTAGACTCTTGGAAAAAAGGTTGTAGTATTCTTCTTTCCTACCATTTGCATTTATTATTTTAATAATTAGAAAGTCTCCATTAAAAACTAAGACCTATGTGTTTAGATAAAGCTTCCTAGATAAGATTACAAAGTAAGTTTAGAATAATAAACATATACTAATATTAATATCACCAATATTTCTTATGTGGAGCTATGTGTCAAGAACTCTTTTAAGGATTTTATTTATTTACTTTTGGAACTGTGTGTGTGTGTGTGTGTGTGTATGTATATGTCCATGTGTGCCAAGTCGCAAGTGTCAACATGTATGCTTTATTGGTGGCCCGAATGACGTTGGGTGACTTCCTTGATTGCTCTCCACCTTGCTTTCTGAGACAGGGTCTCTTACTGAGCCTGGAGCTCATCTGTTCATATCGGCTGCCTTGCTCCTGTATTCCACTTGCCTCTATTACTCCTCCATCACTGGTGTGATGAATATGCACTTCTACCCTTGATCTTATGGAGTGCTAGGGATCCAACCTCAGGTTTATATGCTTGTACAACAGTCAGTCATCTTCCCAACCCCATCTGATGCTTTAAAATTATTGAGTAATTTACTTCTCAAAGAACCCAAGGAGGTAATTATTGTTATTAGCTCCATTTTAAAGATGGGAGGAGACAAGGAGGTTATGAACTTACTGACAGTGATCTACCTAGTATAGTCAAAGGATTGAGTGTAGACGAGATGACTACAGAACCCAGGTAATAAACAACTGTTTTCTTTACATGTGAAGGATAGCACAGCATGCCAAAACTGGCCTAAAGAACACAGCTAGCCATAAGAATAGTTTCTTAAAGGCTTCAAGGATGATTCTGACTTCCCTCTTTGCTCTGTATCTGTGTTGTCCAATATGGTAGCCACTAGACTTATATGCATTTGAATTTCAATTAATTAAAATCATATAAAGATGAAAATCAGTCCCTCAGGCAGATTCTTCTTAAGTGCACTCAGTAGCCACAGGTGGGCAATGACTAGATTAATGAATAGGGGAGCTAAGGACATTCTCATTGCTACAAGTTTTTTTGGGAAGTGTGCTTCTATAAAGTTTTATAGAGGTTTGATTTTTTTTATAGTAACTATGCACTCATGATTTACTTTACAATTAAGTAGAAAGGATCAGTGACAGAATGGAAACTTTCTACCTAGAGTTCCTTATTCTCATCACTGGCCACATCTCTCATTCATCTTTCTGAGCTAGTCAAGGAGTCTTGGTTCCCTCACAATTGTTCTCTACTGTACCTGTAAAACAACACAATACTTTAACCAGATAAAAGCTTCCTCAGCAAGGCCATTATGAGTTTCCTGGAAAATGGAGTGGCAACTCCATAGGGTTATATTTTTCTTGACTATTTGGAAGCATTTTAATATGGGCATTAGGGAAAAAAATGCCTTTTCAAAAGATATTCTTGGAAGCATGTTGGCAAACTATTCAAATTTATTTTGTTTTACTCTAAATTCAAGATCACTGATTGTTAACATTTTAAAATTGCAGAATTGTTTTAAAAGTATTATTTCTATTCAAGGAATGGAATTATAGAAACTTTGACCTAGAAAGAATGTGTTCATCCGTAAATGATCAGAATAGCTCCAACTTCATCCTTTGTCTTTTTTTCTTAAAATAAAATTTATTTGTTTCATATGTTCATGTTTTGCTTACATCTATGTTTGCACACCACATGTGTGCCTTTTACCGGCAGAATCCAGAACAGGGAGTCAGGTCTTCTGAAAAAGAAGTTATGGATTGCTGTGAGCCACTATGTGGATGCTGGGAACTAAACTCAGGTCCTCTGGAAGAGCATCCAGTGCTTCTAACCACTCAGCAACCTCTCCAGCCCCTTCATCTTTAGCTTTGATGACCGTTAACAGCTGAAAATATCTAATGCTAATGACTAAATTTCTTATATTTGAGATTTAGTTTAATTTTAATTATATGTTTTTGTGTAGGCCTATGCATATGAGTGCAGGTGCCCATAGGCACCAGAAGACGATGTCAGACCCCCTAGAAAGGGACTTACAGGTGGCTGTGAGCCACTCACCTGATGTGAGTGCTGGGAATAGAACCAGGGTCCTCCACAGAGTATTATATGCTGTAAAACTTTGAGGATCTCTCTAAACCCTTGGCTAAACTTCTAAGAATTGACGTTCTTCATGGAGTGGCCACCTCCTATGGGTATCAGGACTAGAACTAATTGGAGGAAGCCACTGTATTCCCATGACCTGACTGGCAACATTTCCAAGCAGTAACGGACTCAGAGTTTAAATGGCCCAGGGTGCTGGCCTCTTTGTTGGAAAAGAAGCTAATAGGATGACTGCCGATTCTGAAATCCTAGGGCTCTGTGTGCTCATTCTTCAGCTTAGGCACAATGACAAGCAACACCTCATCAGTGGCTTGTTTCTTCAGCTTCCTGGAGTTACTCTCTCTGGAGACCAGGGTTGGCTCTACTCCACACTGTTCCTGCCTATGATCCAGGAAAAACAGTCTCTATTTGAGACATTATTGGTCTTGAAACAACAATAAAGGGAAAGATAGCCAAGTTACACCATGCCTGTAAAGCTGCTGCTTTAACAAAGCACACGTGAGTCACTTCCATTCACATCTCAGTGGGCAAGGCTGGTCACATGGTCAAATCTGATGCCAATGGGGCGAGAACCATCCTCCTCCTGTCGGTCTGGGCAGCACATGCTTGATGGCAATAATTATAGCCAGAACATAAATTAGAAAGGAAGAAAAGTTCCAGTGTGAGCTGAAATGGGCTGTGATGGATCCAGAGTCTAAAGGAGTCAAACGCTGCCTCCTTCTTCCTCCTCTTCTTTCTCTTTTCCTTATCTGTTTGTTTTTCTTTCCTCCCTTCACTAAGTGTATTCAGCTTTAAGTCCTGAGTTTAGGCCTCCAGTATTAATATGGACTTTGTTCTAGAAAACTCTCATCTGAGTGACAGAAAAAGAAAAGAAGAAAGAAGCATGTATTTATAATTAGCCTTGTCAGGAATGGGTAACGGGAAATGCCATGTTTTCTGAGTACACAAAGGAAAACCATTTAACCCAGAGCTGTAGGGAGATGCGAGTGGTTCATGGGAGAGCTCCCAGGAGATTCCTCACTCTCAAACTGGGAGTCGACAAGGCAGAAAGGTCCTGATGGAGGCAACAGAATTCGCAAAGGAACAGGTCTATCTGAAGACTGTCAGTGCACTAGGGACGGAGCCTGGATTGGAGAAAGTAGCACTGAAAAGGAGGAAGATGAATGTGGCCTTAAGCAGCGACATCCCGAGGAGGTGGACCACACGGGTTGTTCTGTTAGGCTTGTCTGGTACTGATTTGGGACTAGCCTAGCACCTTCAAAGAAACTACCCTGAATGCGGTGTGGAACGAAGTCTGGTGGGAAAGATTTACGGCATAGAGAAAGGAGGGAGATTTATATTTTTTACACCGACTACTTTTTTAAAAGCTGGCAGATTGAGCATAAGCACTTGCTTTTTAATCTATCCTGAAACATCACACATAGGACACTGAGAGATCCAGAACGGGAGATGGATGAGGACAGGAGAGGAAATAATAAAACACGGAAGAGGCTGAGAAGCCTACGGAAGTGACAGACCTCTGAGAAAACACAGTAAAGATGAAGTTTAAACGCGCTGCTCCTCTTCTCCCCACCCGCCTCTCCCACCTCCCTCCCTGTACCAGCAGGAAGGTAGTCATCTGTAAACCAGGAAAGAACCCCAGCCCGAAGCTGACCACCTGGTGCCCTCATCTGGGGCTTGAAGCCAGCACATGGTGAGGAGTGTTTGTCATTCAAACAATCCTGTTTCTAGTGCTTTGTTACAGTGGTTGATCAGACTAAGAAAGCATTGGGAACGCAGAATACATATTTTCAGGCATTTATGAATCTCAGAGAATGGACCTCTTACATTTTGGCCCTTGGTCAATATGGAATCTGTGCTTCTTTGAAAATACAGTAAATAGGGGACTTCAAGGGATGGTAGGTAGAATCGTTTGGAGTCAGAAGTGCCACAGCACCATGGAAGATGGAGAAGACAGAGAGTAACCTGTCCATGATACCTTAAGAACTTGAAGAACATTTATGTACCTTATGGAAAGAGTTTGCTGAATTTATGATGAAGAATTTGAAGGAAGTGACCAGGAAGTTATAAATGCAGATGTAAATGAGATGCAGAGGAAAGAGTTGCCCTCACAGCACACTTCAGGGTTCAGCTGGGGCAGCATTTAGCCCTGGTGATGAAAACCCTAAGCACTGACCTCCAATCCCCGTCCATATTGTTGGGCAGAATGGTTGACAGAGGCTTGCAAATACTTTGCAAAGCTTCAGATAAGTACTTCGGGCTTCTGTTGCAACCACTTATGCCACTGTGTGAACAAGTGGGCGTGGCTAGCCTTCAGTATTGTTCTTTTACAAAATGTGCACATGGCCCTTCTTGTTCACTCCTCAGATAAAAATGTGTGCGTTTTTATCTAAAGAAAGAAGCAAGGGGACTATGATTTCACATTGCCCAGAAGGAGGCAGGAGTGAACGCCTGTGACAAAAACAAACAAAACCCAAAGTAGCAAACTAAGCATACTTGTCAAGATACGAAGATGAATACCTAATGCGAGCGAATGGGGGAGGCAACAGTGGGAGTTTGCAATTTGCAGCATGAACACAAGCTTTGTGGGTGTTTGATGTCTTTAACCCAAGTCTTGTAGAAGTTGTGGATAATAACTAAATTAAAACTTTGTGTGGGAAGTGCACAACTGTTTGTTTAGATGATTAAGAAATATGAGGTCACTGAATGTACTGGAGGAGGGGAGCTAAGGACACTGAAACATGGACTGAGTTTTCCATCTCTCCTTTCAACTCCAGGTGGAGACATGTACACAGGCAGATGCATGAATGAAGGCTATGTACCCAGCTGATGGTGATGGTGGTGGTGGTGGTGATGATGATGATGATAGACAAACCTTATGTTAACTCCTCATTGCTGGTCTTGAATCAGTGATTAGCACAAACCCAACCTAGGACACTGGTATATGGGATGGATATTATAGGCCAGGTGTCCCTAAAGCCCTGTTAGTATGCCCAGATGGGTGGTGTCCCTTCAGAGCAGAGTTGGGTAGGTTAAACAGGCATAGGAGCAGAGTGAGGATGCTAGACCCATACCTGAGCCAGGCTCAGACAAGCGCATTGGGGCTGTCAAGGAGATTTGTGGGGCTGAAGTCCTCCCAAGGCTCTGAATCACAGCAGAGGACTCAGCAAATTAATGAAGCTCATTTTGACTGAAACCATCGTTTGTGAATCATCATGTCTGTGCTCATTAAATAAATTGTCAGTGTCTTCCCAGGCATTATGGATGCATTAGAAATTAGAGCTCTTAATAAATAATGGTTCTGCTTGTGCTCAAAGGGAGGAAGGATCAGGGAAGAGGACGAAAAGAAGAAAGAGGAGAAGCAAGAGTAGGAGGAAGAGAAGGAAGAGGAGGAGGGGGGGATAGGAGGACAAGGAGGAGGAAGAGGAGGAGGAGGAAAAGAAGGAGGAGAAGGAGTTGGGTGGGGAGGGAGTGGGAGGCCACAGCTTCTATCTTGGGAAGAGGCAGGGTACAGGGTCCACCTGAGGAGAGTGTGGTATGACGTTGGCAGTGCCTCCAGACAGAACCCATTAGTTCTTCCAGGTATGTCTCCTTCATTAAGTGGAAGAGGACACTAATAAGACAGGTTTTAAGACCCTATACTCATATCTATCAGCCTGCTCTCTACAGATCTGAGCCAGTGGCCATGTGATTTATGGTGGTGATGGGCATAGAATTTTCTCCTGAAGCTCCTGTTGGAGTCAGCAGCCCATGATTAGCCTGTAATGCATGATTGGCACAGCCTAGCTAGACTCTCCATGCACCATGCCCATTCTTCTCTTTAAAAATGATGTATCTATCTATGTATTTATCTATGTATCTATTATCTATCAGTATATATATATATATATGTGTGTGTGTGTGTGTATGTATGTACATATACATCTTTGTGAGTATGCGTGCACAAATGTGTACAGCTTTTGAACAAATGCAGAGACAACCACTCTTGACCACTGAGCCATCTCTCTAGTTTCTCTCTCTTCTTTCCAGGGTCTGTGAAGTATGCCAATGTGGCTGACCTACTTACTCTGGAGATGTCTTGCAGCGTGGCATCTTCTCAAGCCAGATTCACTTCTTGAGGATCTGTCATTGATGGTGTTACACACATTTCAACTAGCAGGCTTCACCGAAGTTTCTTCAAGATTTTTCACCTTCAGTGCCCATAGAACAAGTATTGGGAGTTCTGGGAGCCATAGGCCAAGGAAGGGAAATGGTTTTCCTTTTTATGGTTCAGGGCTAGGCAGGCAGTGGCAAGGCTGATAGAATCACCACAGTTCCTCACAGATGCAACTGCCCAAGTGTTTTTGGGCTCCTGGGTGACTCTGTGCCCAAGTGGACACTTACTCCTGTGCTGACAAGACCCCTATGCTTATGGAGTTCACAGCTAGGGTGTGTGTGTGTGTGTGTGTGTGTGTGTGTGTGAGCTAGAATGCATCTGTTAATGTGTGTGTATATGTGTGCGAGCTAGGATGATTTTGTGTATGTGAGCATATGTGCATGTGTGTGTGTGTGTGTTTGAGTTAGGATGCATATGTGAATGTGTGTGAGCTAGGATGTTTTTTATGTATGTGCAGACACATGTGTGCAGACATGAGTGTGTGTGTTTGTGTGTGTGTGTGTGTGTGTGTGTGTGAGTGTTGGGTGCAACAGAAAACAGCCAACCAAAGGAGTAGGCCAGATGAAATCAAATGGTGATGGCTCTGTGAAGTAGATAGCATAGGCAGGGTGACAGAATGACAGCAGAGGGTGAGCAGGCAGCACTGTCATTTCTGAAAGAGACACTTAGACCAAATGACAGGGGCCATTTAGGGACGTGCCAACCAAGGAAGTCCCAGGAACAGAGAGCTAGTGCAGAGACGTGGGTATGAGGGCAACCCCATGACTCAATCTGTATACCTTTATGAGCTGGTCAGATTGTTAAGTGAAGTGTGAACAATAACTCTGAGTTGGGATCCTTCCTGTGATCCTGACACCACTTAGCCATCTCTATGCTCACTCTCCCATTGTTCCAAATAAAACCCTGTCCTCCATGTGGTGTATTTTGTTAAAACTTGGGAGAAGAAAGTTATCCCTCAAACGAGGTCTCTCTGTGCTCACTAAGCCCCTGGGCGATAGTCATCCTCACAATGGCTGATTCCTCATAAGGGAGCCTTCTCTGGTGCAGAAGGCAAAGCATTTGGACTAACAGCAG
This sequence comes from Mastomys coucha, assembly GCF_008632895.1. NCBI lineage: Eukaryota > Metazoa > Chordata > Mammalia > Rodentia > Muridae > Mastomys > Mastomys coucha. Next base: position 95,230,274 of record NW_022196906.1, read on the forward strand.
ACATTACAGCCAGGACAGAGGGCTACAGTGCTGTGCCTCATGGTTTGCCGTGTTAAAATGCAGATTCCCAGTGAGCAGGTCTCTGACAGGGCTTGGGTAATTTTCTATCTAACTACCACGTGGACATCACTTCTGCTGGTTCTCGGACCACACTGTGAATGGGGGTCATGTTATTTCACCCCCAAATATCTTTGGCATGAGTGTTGTTTTGAGCTGGAGCCAACTGAGAAATGACAGACAATGAGGGAACGCTCTGTCCCTCCCCCTAACTGCCTAAAAGTAGAGCATAAATTTCCCTTTGTGAAGGTGGCATATATGTGCCTTCCTCTTTGTGCCAGCATAAGGCAGGTGACTCTTGTCACTTGGGAAGGAGAGTGGGCACTGAGATAAGTCTGTATAAAACAAAGCTTACCAATGACTCCTTTCTGCCATCTGTTTCTCCATATATTTTCCTTCCCATAATTTACTATCCCCTAAACCTCAATCTCTTTCCATTTTCTAGTTCTTTATAATTTATCACCCTTTGCTAATATATATATATGCCTTCAAGTCTAATTGTTTTATTTTAAGTTTTCTATTTCTTCTCTTTGAAGTCCCACAAAAATAAATGTTAACATTAAAAAATTTTGTATGCTTTACTTCCACTAATTTAATTTTTGTTCTTTTAGTTCACAGAACATAATAGGGTAGAAGAAAAGCTTTTTTTTTCCCCTTCCAGCTCATTTGTTCTGAAGTCTGTTGGTTATTAGGTGCATGCTCTTAAGAAGATAAAAGAAACTTCAAGGAAGTTGACAAGTCATATTTTTAATAGGTTTTTGGAAACTTAGATACATCAAAATCTGATATTCCTCATCTCTCACCAGTGTGTGCTAACAAATTTTTTAGAACCGCCTATCTGAGAACAAAGGTCCTGATTCATGGGAGTGTTTGTTTGTTGTATTGTAAATCTCTCAACGGGGTGGCTTGCAGCTTCCAACATGAGATTGCTTAATGGAGACCCAGATAAAAACATATGCAAAAGATAACTCCAGGAACGCAGAAAATAGTAAAATATAGGCAGCTAATTAAGAACTTAATATTGACTTCTTTCATCTTTTAAAATTGGGGTTTTTTTTTGAAATTTCACAGTGTATGCAATATATCTTGATTGATACATCAATATATGTTGTACACAATATAACTCACCACACTCCTTCCCACTACCCCTGGCTCTCCCTACGAGTCAACTTCATGTCCCTTAAAAAATTAACTCACAGAGTCCAGTTAGTGTTCCCCATATGTACATGAGTCATCCACTAGGTTATGGGTAATCTATTAGGGCCACCCTGCCAAAAAATTATAGTTCTTTCTCCACCGGCATCCATCAACTACCAATAGCTCCTCAGCTGGGGGTAGGGTCTCCAAACCCCACCAACATACACTCACCTACAAAAGGTGTAATGTCTTTGTGTCCTATGTAAAGATTATCCCTGTGTTATTCAAATGATGACTTCTCTGCACCCAGTATATTGTTATAATCTGGACAGGGCATTGTAATGCTCATTTCGAATATCTCCTGCCTCTAATTTGTGCAAACAATGTTCACCATTTATTCTCTGCCTTTGTCAATAAAAGCTGATCAGCCAATGGCTGGCCAGAAGAGAGAATAGGGAGGGTCTACTGCCAGCCAGGAGAGAGGAAGAGAGGGGTGGCTATGAGGAGGGTGGGAGGAAGCATACTGGAAGAGCACACCTGAAGTTACCTAAAGAGCAAGACCAATACTAAAATACAAATATCTTGGGCATTTTGGCTGGCTGGTAGCCAGATTAGCCTAGAGGAACAGAATAGATCAATGACTGCCCAGATTTTGTGCTGTAAAGCTTGATTGTCAGCTCACAGCAATAGTCATGTCATGTCCAAAGGACAGCATTGTGCAGGACCCCTCTCCAGCCTCCAGTTCTTACACCCTGTCTACACTCTTTTCTGGGATGTCCTCTGGTCCTTTCTGGGAGGGGTGATGCAGATGAACTATCTATGGCTGAGCACTCACAGTAACAATCTGAGCACTTTGGACAGCTATGAATCTCGATATTAACCACTGCCAACTGCAGTAAGAAGCTTCCCCGACCAAAACTTAGAGGAGCACAAATCAATGATACAAATGTAAATACTTAGAAGGCAATTTAACAACATGACCATTTAGCAAAGCAATACCAATAGGTTCCCCCATTGCATTTTTGACTCACTAGCCAGGAGTTTTGACCAAATTTATAGTACCTGGCATGAATTCCCTCCTACAGGGGACACTTTAACCCAATCAGGAGAGCACTTGGTTACCCCATAAACAATCTACCTACTATCGTTCCAGGACCTGTATCTTCCTTAGCAAGTCAGTATTATAGTATTATAGGACTTCATATCTTACTACATAGATAATTAAACATCCATGGTCACTGTGGCGTTAGTTACAATACTCAGGAAATGGAATCAATCTAGATCTCTGTCAGTATGAATAGGTAATCAAAATGTGATACATAATGGAATATCACCCCACTGAAAAGTTAAACAAAATAATGAAATTTGTAAAGTATATGATATGTAGCATATGTATATATGATGTATAGCATACATATGTACACACACACATGTATATATAAATATATATACATATATATAGTGGAATTACCAATTTTGTAATCTTATTTCATTTTTTAAACTCCTAGTTGTTTCAAAGCATGTTCTAAGAATTCCTTAAAGTTTGGCAACCTCTTCCTCTGGCTGATTTACAGTGTGAGTCTCTGAAAGGGTTTTCAAAGGAAGGGTGAAAATTCTCTTGTATTAATCTGCCTGGTTCTAGAATCATAGATGTGCTCCACCCTTCTCAAATCTCATTCTTCACTTTCTCAAATCTCTCTGAGGCACATGAACCACCTGAGATTCAGAAAGGAAATGGTATTTGTTTAAATCACACATTAGGAAGTTCTGGAATAGAGGCTGAAATCCAGTGATCTCTGACATCAAATGAGTGCACTGGACAAAGCCTCTTAAGATGCGCTGAGAATCAGTTGGGTTAGTGAGTAAAACTGTAGGTTGGATGTCGTTTTTCTTGAGGCACCCACAGATTTTGCCCATTATCTTTTAGCTTTGAGAAACTGATCACCATTTAAATATTCTTTCCATTCATCGAAGCTTTTGTAATCTTTTCTTTTCCCTCTGTAGCTATCTTTAGCTTTAGTTTTTTACTCTTAATTGTGTCATTAATTTATATCCTAAGCATTACACTGGATTTTTTCCATTTACATAGTTATGCTCAGAATTGCCAAACACTTGTTTTTGTTGTTGTTCTGTGGGTGTTTCTTATTAAGGCCTCATTCCTTATTTTATAGGATCACTGCTATTCCCTTTGCATTCCGGGAGTCTCCTCGTTCAATGTCCTCCTCTGTCTGCATTTCTCTTTCTTGACTTAGGTTACTTCTTTGGGGCAATGGATGCCTTCTTGGCTGTTTGGTGGTCTTTGTCAGCGGGTAATAAGAACAGTAGTTTTCCTGGGGTCCCAGGCCCAATCTATGACCCAATCCATCTATCTTAGCCTTAAAAGAATTATGGAAGAGGGGACAGAAAGATTGTGAGAGCCAGAGGACTTGGGTGTCTGCAGTGAGATTGTATCTTCTAAATAGGATAGGGCAGTGGTAATTGTGGAGGCACAGCTATACGGGTGCCTGAAGAAGGTCTGAAAAGTGAAAACATATAGACACATACACAGACACACATCCACAAACACACACACAGACACACACCCACAAACTGACACACAGACACATCCACAAGCACACATATGCAGATATACACATACATACACATCCACAAATATACACACAGACACACATACATCCACAAAAACACACAGACACACACACACACAAACACACACACAGAAACAGACAGACACATATCCACAAGTACACACATGCAGATACACAGATACACACTCAATCCACAAACACACACAGACACACACTCACAAACACACACATCCACAAGCACACACACATGCATACACACATACATCCACAATCATACACACTTATACACACACACAAACACACACAGACATCCAAACGCACACACATTCAGAAGTACACATACACATATACACACATACACACACACATATCCACAAACACACATACAAATTTATACTCACAAAAACACACCAAAAAATCCACAAACACACACAGAGAGACACACACCCACAAACACACACATCCACAAGCACACACACAAATACATACACACACACACCCAGAAGCACATATACTTAGATACACACATCCACAAATACACACACAAACATGATACACAAACACAGACACATACCCACAAGCACATACACAGACACATACACATGAACATACATACACACATGAACATACACGCACATACACACATATACACAGACACACATAGACACACACAGACACACACAGACACACACACACACAGACACACATAGACACACACAGACACACACAGACACACACACACTCAGACACACATAGACACACACACACACACACACACACACACACACACACACACACATGGAATGGCACATTGGGGAGAAACTGTGCCTTTGTTGCTCTGTGGAAACCTTGGATCTCACCTCAGTAGAAAAGTCCCTTTTACTAAGGACTTAGTCCTCAGTGTCTTCAGGTTTGTTTTACTTGCTGTTCCAATGAGAGAGACAAATGTCAACCTTGCACTCAGTCTCCTCAGCCAGGCTTCTGCCTTCTGGTAGCTCTGCCTGTAAAGAGACTCCTGACTCAGTGTGTGTTCCCATGTCCTCTGTGCACTGTTGCTGACCTGCTCTCTCCTGTGGGCCCTCAGGCAATGTGCTCTTTGGGGAAATCATACAGAGGCAAACTTACTGCTTTCTCCTATGGTGGAGATCCCGCACCCCAATCTCCAAATGCTTTCTGTAAGTCTTCTCAGTCCGTCTCTCTGCGTTGTCCCTCTGCGATGATCAGTGACAGTAAACCCGGTGTGTCATTGCAGTTCCCTCTGTCCTTCTCATCCCCCAACTCATGGGATTCTCCAAGCTCCGAGGGGTGGCTCAGACTTTTTCTCGTTCTAGTATTCCAAACACCATTCTCATCTCCAGGTTCCCCCAAAGCCTTCCCATTCTGGAAATTTCCAGCACCAGGCCAACTAAGTCACCCTTTACTTTTGCTGGGTTTAAGATGAACTTCTGTAGCTTGCAATCCAGTGTCTTAACTAATGCACAGGGTAAATAGGGCCATTCTATCAAGCAGATAACCTAATGTGGTTTTGATCTTTTTATACAGAATAAGTAATGCCAGATTGCCATAGAAGTCCCTAGAAGTGGGGAAGGGGGTCTCTAGTTGTGCTTTGCCTTGGAGGGGTGGTCATCAGCTCTCCCCTGACAAGCCCACATGTCTCCCTGGGCTCAATTTGCAGCTAAGGCCTTCTGTATCCCGTTCCCTACATACTTGGCTGACTTCACATTCCCATTTCGTTGCTATCCTGTTTAACAATTGAGCTGATGTGAGAATAGTTCATCTTTCTGGTTGATCATTTTGTTGATCACTGCAAAGGTATACACCTGGTGTATGATAGAAAACAGAACGGAGCTTGCAAAAGTTTACACTTGGTGCATGATAGAAAACGGAACAGAGCTTGCAAAGGTATACACCTGGTGCATGAAAGAAAACAGAATGGAGCTTTGTTTTCCTAGTTCATGGCTTTCTACCCCAGATCTGGCTCATTTACTCTACACTCTTTCTCTTTGAATATCTTTTTGCTAAGATTCATGTCATTTAAAAAATATTTTCATTATATATATTCATTGCATATGCAGTTACATAAGGATATTTCATCTGATTACATTGTATAACATTTGACACATATACAAGTGTATGTTGAGCATATTGCTCTATACCTTCCTGCCTCTCCATTCTTACTCTCCCTCTTTGTTCCTGTAAACATATTTGCCTCTATATTCATGTCATATATATATATATATATGTATATATTTACATATATATATGACTTTATGTATGTATATGAAATCTAGGACTGTAAATGAGGAAACATATATTTGTTTTTTATGAGATTGGTTTAAGTCACTTAATAAGATTATTTACAGTTGTGTCAATTTTACTGATAATTTACTCTTTTTTTAGGTTGAAAATAAATACATACACACACACACACACACACACACACACACACACACATCTATCCCTCTGCCCTTGGACACCAGGGTTGGTCCCATAACTTAGCTAATCATGAAAAGAGCTGAAATAAACCTTGATGTGGCATGATCTTTCTAAAATTAAAATATTGTCATTTACACTTTACCTTCCTCAACATTTTTAGTCCGTTATTCTCTCCAACGTGCTCTAAGGGAGGCAACTCTCTGCCCACTTGATCTGAGCAAGAACGGAAGTTCAAACAGATCATATCCTAAGGACACATTTTTCTTTTTCTTTTTCTTTTTTTTTCTTTTCTCTTTTTTCTTTTTGGTGAGAGGCAGACCTAAGATTTGAACCCAGGCTGTTCAGGCTATCCTGGCCACGCTCAGCCCTCCGTGGCAGCCTTTTTGCCACTGTTCTACATCCTGCCTGCTGCAGTTCAACCTTCTTTCTACCCTCTGATTGCTCTCATCAGTGAGTAAAGCAGGGAGAGAGTATCTAGACTTTACCAGGTAGGACTTGGTAAGCTTCAAACCTTTGCACCAGTCTCTTTCTAGCCTGAGAGAGGATCTCAAACAACATGATGAGACAGAGCTGCCACAGCCAAGTGCTTCACACACAGAGAGAGTACAGCAGGAGCTGGTGGAGTCATTTCGAATGGTACAAGGAGCAGCTTATGAAATGGAGAAATTGGGATGGATCTTGGGTGTACTTCTGAAGAATGAGATCTATTAGCACAGCTCTCCTGATGAGTTCAGGCATGGAAAGAACATTGTTGGAATTATTTAAAAATGAACTATCAAAGCTCTTTGGGGACCAATCCTGTGCTGAAGGGGGTAGGGTGAGGGAGTTGGGCAAGATACTCTAATAGGTCATTTTAGTCTGCAATTTCAGTAAAAACTACTGCTCTCATGGTACATTGAGATTTTCTGCTGGGTCTCAACATCTAAGCACAAGAAGTTTCTAGGCTGAACTGAAGGTGAGTGATATGCAGGCTTTGGATGACTGGGAACTTTGATGGCGGATTTCCTTCTCTGCATTCTTCAGTTAGGTTCCCGTGGGCAGTCTTGAGAAGCCTGTGTCCTGCCTACAGTACCCTGCCGTTGGCAGAGCTGCAGAAACAGAGTCAATTCCCACCTGACTCTAAATGCTGCCACTTGAGTTCACGTCTGTGGTCCCCAGCCAAGGCCCGAAGGCAGCTGGGAACAGTGACATATGTCAAATTGTCTGGTTCCCAAGGAGCCTGAGCAGGCCCGCTGAGAGGCCCATAAAACCCTGCCTGCAATTCCCTGCCTCCATATGCTCCACTAGGTGTTTGCTAGGATTCGGGCTGGTGGGTTTCGGAGGGAGCCTGGCTCATGGCATTGTTTGCTGAGTTAATTGTTCTGTTTGATCTGAGGCTCCTCTAGGATGCTCAGGGAAATGAGGCGTTTGGTCAGGTTTTCCTCAGGAGCAAAGTTTACCTCATAATCTGAAGGGAGAAGAAAATTAAAAAAAGAAAAAGGAAAGGTTGTCCGGAAGGCTGGAAGGCCCTGCGTAAGACTCTACAGGACTGAGGGGCTAGGCCCTGAGAACAAGTAGCCTGAAGAGTGGGGAGAGCCTGCAAGCCAATTAAAGCTTTTTTTCTTACTGGCTGACAAATGAAGGCGAAAATAATACATCTCATAACTCTCCTTGTTCATGATGGTTACAGTATTTATTTCCAAAGAAGCATCCCATAGGATGTGACAAAGGGTGCCCATGAAATAAGCCAATTGTAACAAAATGTCAGACATTACACTGGAAGGGGAGGGGCGATGATCACGCTCAACCCCTAGCATAATTTGGCTACGAAAACAAAGTACTAAATTAGCCTGGGATATTAGAAATACAATGAAAACATAAACAGAAATACCCAGGAGCCCTGATTTTCACCACATAATGAAGGGATGTATGCCTGATTAGGAGGAGAGAAAAATTATTTCCTGGTCTTAAATTCTGAGGAGGCATATTGAAGGAATAATTTTTCCCCATCACCAACACCCCATGGGGTTGTTTTAAATAAGTAAAATTATTGAGGAAAGAAAGTATTTTCTAAAATGTGGCACAAAGGCTACACACATGGCAGTCCCATTACTGTGCGTGACAGGTCCTTCGACAGCAATTTTGTCTTCGAAACAGCTTCCTGGGGCAAGGAGGTGGGCCTTGGAGTGTCTGGAGTTCCAGTACGGACTGAATTCCTTCAGCAAATTTAACTTTCTTTTCAGACTAAATGGATGTGGGTCAGGGAGCTGAAGGTTTCTTTATAGATGCTAAGAGGAGGAAGGGAAGCTGGAGACAGGCAGCTTATTTGAGACCTTAGCTTATTTGTGTTTGCTCCAACAAATCTGTGGTTTCACTTAAAACCTACCCAACTCCCGTTGGTTCCCTTTGCTTTCTTATCATTTGTCTGGAGTGCACGGGTGCCATTAAGTCATTTGCAGTTATCCAATAGCATGCGTGTCTCCGTGTGTCTGACAATTTTATCAACTCACAGGCAGGGAGTCCTTGAGCTACCCTTCTGGGTAGGCCCTAAGGTTTAGTGTGTGGGATGATAAATCCACCAGGCTGACTCACTGTCTTAGGCTCCATCATGCAATTTTAAGGCTGAGGGACAAGGGGGCTAAACAGGAGCTTTAGGCAAGAATTCCATAGTGATGCCATGACAGAATCATGTCCTATGCGCAGCTACATTCTCAGTCTTTATCAGGGTTAGCAGAGAGCCTCAACCCTCTGTGACTTACTTTTAATACTTAAAACTAAGAGATTTCAACCATTTTCAGGGCTGCTCATGTCCTTGGAGGCATCCAGTGTGTTAAAAGGATGAGCTGACTCCTACCCTAGGCTTCACAGAATGTCTACCAGGTACCATCTTACCAGTGCTCATCCTGAATTCTGACCATGGCCAAGGGATCTGGGTCACTGTGCATCTGACTCCTGGATGCTCCTACATCATTTCCCTTGGCCAGAGCTGTTGGTTCAGGGATGTATTTTGTATGTCAAGGAGAGGGACTGTAGCACAATAATAAGCTTGTTGGGACTACTGTGCTAGAGATAGGCTTCTTGCTGGTTAGTTTAGACAGGAAAGATGAAGTCAACCTGTAGCTGTTGAGGCCATTCACCAACCACCAGGATGGCAGTTCTGAAGTCACTATAGAGACAGAAGTGGACAGTGGAAAGAAATGGGGTTCTTACAGCAAGGTTTAAGATCCTAGCTCAAGAGATTACTAAAGTTAGACCTTCTCTGTAGGATATCTATCTATCTATCTATCTATCTATCTATCTATCTATCTATCTATCTATCTATCTATCTATCTACCTATCTATCTATCATCTATCTTTGTATCTCTCTATGTATCTATGTATCTATCTATGTATCTATCTATGTATCTATCTATGTATCTGCTATGTATCTATGTATTTATCTATGTATCTGTCTATGTATCTATGTATCTATATACCTATCTATGTATCTATCTATGTATCTATGTATGTATGTATGTATGTATGTATGTATGTATCTATCTATCTATCTATATATCTATGTGTCTATGTACCTATGTATCTATGTATCTATCTATGTATCTATCTATGTATCTATCTATGTATCTATCTATGTATCTATGTATGTATGTATGTATATATGTATGTATGTATGTATGTATGTATGTATGTATGTATCTATCTATCTATCTATCTATCTATCTATCTATCTATCTATCTCTGTTCTCTGCCCTGATGTCTTCATCTGTAAAATAGCAATGCTTGTAAATGTTTCACTGTGTTATTGTGAAGGCTAAATGAGAAAATTTACCCCATAATGCTGATGTACAGTGTGGACTAACTGTGAAATGTCTCTCACAAGCTCAAGTGTCTCACACTTGGTTGCCAGCTCGTGGTCTTGTTTTGGGTGGCTATGGAATCTTTGGGACATGGGTTCTAGCTGGTACAGAGGTTAGTGGGGTGGGTGTTGATGGTTATAGCTGGGCTTTGCATTCCTCCTTGCTTTCTGCTTCCTAGGCTGCCAAGGTGTGAAGAACTGCTTCACACCACCATGAACTCCACCCTGATGGACTGAAACCGTGAGCAGGAATGACCCTTTCCTCATTGAAGTTGCTTGTGTTGGGTCTCATCAATGAGAGAAGTAGCTAATACAATGCACAGTAAGTGCTCAGGAAGGGGGAGTCTCCACTCATGCTTCTCCCACCTTTCCAACTCATGGGACTTTACATCCTTTATGAATACAGACAGGCCAAATGACATTGATAATGGCTTGGTGTGCCAGGTGCTCCCTGCACACATTGGTAAAGGGATCCCTCTCCTCCTTCGTGCTTCCCTGAACCATGTTCCCCTGGCGCCATGCTGGTGGCATCTTTATTAATTCCTCTACTGCACAACCTCCTGTCTTTGAAACTTTTGCCTGTCTCCAGGTGGGACTATGAGGACCCAGATGACAAAGATGATGCCCAGAAAATCCCAAGCAGCTGCCATGCTGCAGGACAAGGGTGGTGCTAGGCATGTATACAGGTCATTGCACTGTAAGGCCTCAGAGCTAACCCTGAGGTGGGAAACACCTGAGGTTCTGAGCCTTTTCTGCGGGAAAGGCCAGAGTATGCCAAATGCTACCAACCTGCTACCTGCTTCAACCAGGGGGAATTTATTAGATGACATAACCACAAGGATAGGGGTAGAGTTAGTGTTCAGCATACACCGATGATCTTCTCCACAGTCAGGAATGTGTCTCTATCTTCCCTCTGCATTTCTTCTTGGATGGATGTGTGAAGAGACATTTGCAGCTCAGGGTTCTCTCTCTTGTCTACAGTTCCACAGGATTGTGCCTTCCTAGAATTCTGTCCACATCAAAAGCTGATGCCCAGCAGCCTGGGATGGGTTGCGATCCCATCCATGCACCAATCACTGACCAAAGAATGTGAGATTGGTTGTTCCTTGTCAAAGAGTCAGTTTCAGATGGAAGAGAAGCCTCATTCCAAACAGTATGGCAGGAGTGTGAAAGAATGATACTGTCACATAAATGGAGGGGGATGCCACAGATGTAAGAGGGGGGGACTCTCTTCTTGCCCTATGAAAATTTGGTGGACTGTACACAGGCCCCTAAGAAGATACATCAGTTCTTAGTGATCTTCTCAATCACCCAGGTAGTGCTTTCTGTCTTCTGCCATGGACAGGCTCTTGAGACAGGGTTTGCATAAGAACACCTTGCCAGACACACCCAGAACTGGTTAGATCTGGTTGTATAGAGAGGGGCAGAGGCTTCAGTCACCACCTCTTCCTTTCCTGGGTCACTTCTGTCTTTGTGCATTAAGAAGTCAGGGCATCTGGTAGAGTTCCTGGCTGCTTCTCCTTGTGCTCATGTGCGGATGGCAGGACCCCGTATCCTTCTCATTCTGGGATCTATGTGTCCTCCTTCTCAGAAACAGAGGTGATACATAGGGAGGGGGTTTACCTACAACCCTGCACCCCTCCTCAAAAAATCTACCTATCAATGTGATTCTGTGAAATGTCTTCTGAAGTCCATTCCACATCTTTCCTGAGGTCATCTGGAGGAGGGATTGTGCTGCGCTCCGGCAGCAAGGATAAAACCAGCTTATCCCTGCAGGAATTCCAAAGCTTGGACTCGGGCCTCTTCTGCAACGGGGACTAGAGCAAAGGTGCTCTCTTATATCCTGTTCTCTTATCTTGGTTTATTTCTTTCCCAATAGTGAAACTGCTTGCTCACAAAGCCCTTCGAGGCATGCACAAGGAGTACAGAGCACAGGATGAGTAGCACCTCTCTCCGTGTGGTATCAAGGTCCAGACCTCATTCAGAGAGCGGACAGGTTTTTCTTGGGCTTCAGGGCAGATGGCATGTAGTATTCTGTGGCTGTCCTTGCAGTTTCATCTTCAGGGTCCACAGCAGTTCATAGGCTTCTGATGTTGTCTGCTTGGTGCCCAGGCCCTCATCAAAGTCTGCTTCCTTTACCCTGTGCTCACAGCTCATTGTCTAACAGCTGTGTATGAGAGATTGGGCATCAGGGTTTGAGAACACAGTCCTCCAGTGCTTTCTTCATGTGCAACCTCGTCTCCAGTAACAAAGCCACACACGGGAGACCAGGAATCACAGGCAAGCGCTCAGCCACACACTACCTCTTCCCGCCAGTTCTCTGAGACTTTATAGAAACTGCACACTCTTTAGTATTGACTACGAGGAGAACAGCTGCCTATGCCTGAGTTTGGTGATAGCACAGATCATGAATGGCAGGCCTGACCCTGCTGACAGGACACTGACAGTACCTATGAACCTAGGGCAGGTGGTGTGAGAGCAGCAGAGCTTACATCGACATCACCATTGCCTTAGGGGCTAACTGTGGCATCCAGGGTTCTGCCTCACACCCCCAATGCTAGGGGAGGCTATCCTCTTATTTGTCACAAGGGTGCCACAAATCTCCCTGAAGTTACTCTCACAATATTGCTTATTTATTTATTTTGAGACAGAGTTTCCATCCATAGCCCAGATTAGCCTTGAATAATTCTCCTGCCTCCCTAGTCCTGGGATTGCAGGCGTGCACCACCCCACCTGGTTAACTTTTGGTTTTAAGTTTTTCCATTTACTCTTGCAATGCCTTGAAGCCTTCTGTTGGCTAGCCTGTTCTTCTTTCTCTTCTCTGCCTCTGGGTTTTTGTGCTATCCTTTTATTTCCAGGTGTTGTCTGGATGACCCCAGGGTCTGTCCCTGGGCCTCCTCCTCTGAACTCACCAAGCTTTCCCTGTAGCAGTGTCTTGATTCCCCAGACAGAACGCTTGTTCTGAAGGGCCCTCGGCCATCTCTGACTCAAATGACTCACACTATCACCTCTCTTCTGGAACCCACCTAGGTCCCAGTGACCCTTTCTCAGACCTTGACATCAAGACAGCTATCCCCTCTGCTCTTCCTTCACAACCATTGTGTCCTCAGAGTTTGGCTTGGGGTATTGTGCTGGCACTCAGCGACCCTTGACTGCCACCCACCCCTTCTTGGTCATCTCTTCCTTCCCCTTCCCCACCTCTTCTCTGAGTGACTGTCCTGTATCAGGCTGCCCTTCTCTGTGTCTAAGCTGTTGACTCTCACAAGCCTTCACTTGATTCTCAATCTTCTACTTCTTCCTTCTCAACTTCTCCATAATGCCCATCTGTGAACAGGCTTTGTCTCAACATCTCAGTACTGGTAGAATCAAGTCTAAAATCCTGTGGCTGACATGGCAGACTCTGTGAGCCATCAGACCATGATTTTTCTTGATTCCACACATCTTGTATATTACCCAAGGGTCAAAGTGAAGTCCTGTACTGCAACTCTAGTCTCACTCGCGGACTTGTTGGAAAGGAAATTCTTGGGTCTGACTAATGGCCAGAAGGTCTGGGAGAATTCTTCTGAGGTTTGCGCTTTGGAAAAGGTTTCTAGATGAGTCCCAGCCAGTTGAAGTCTGACACCCGATGCTCTTGCTGGGCCTTCGGAACTGTCTGTACTTAGGAAGCACCCGAGGAGATGAGAAACGTTTGCTCCATCTGGTTCTATTTGAGATCGTTGATTCAGGATCTAGAACAGTGGGCACTTGGATCTGCCTTTAAAAAAAAGGTTCTGGACAATTGTGTTTTGGAATGAAGATGCAGAGCTTTGCTGGAACCAGGTCCAACAGCTGGAGTTACTGAAAGCCTTGTGCAAAGCCCTCCACACCCCCAACTCTACTGTTCACTTGCCTTTTCCTCTGCCTTCCTGTATCTGGCCCAACCTTATTCCTCTGTCAAATCCCCAGCCTGACCATCCTCTCCTCCATCAATTTTCCCAAGAAGGTAGTGATCTGGTATTTCAGCAAACACCTGTGAAGGGCTGGCCATGGCAGTGCGTACCTGTAATCCCAGCACTCAAGAGGCAGATGCTGAAGACAGTGAATTCAAGACTGCCCTGGGATCTGTAGTGAGACCCTGCAGTCCCCCAAATGCCAACCAAACAAAAAATTTTAAAAATAAACATGTACACAGCCTGTAAACTCTCAAGCATTTGTTACTATGGTTATATTATAATATGCTAATCTTTTGAATCTGCTACTAGTCATGTCTGGCATTTTTATGGGATGCTGACTGTGACTGGAACCATTTAAATGCTTTAAGTGGATTAAGCTGTTTAATCTTCTCGGAAAACTATAGGAGAGGAAGCTGAATTGGGACACAGAGAGGCTAATTAACTTGCCCAAGGTCACATACCTAGTAAGAGGCAAAGCTAGGACTTGATTCCTGGCCATCTTTGCTGTAGATTTCATATCTTAACCTAAAACTCTAATGTCTCAATATATAATGATACATGCAATAAAATAGCTATGTGAATATCATATTTGTATAATAGTACCCTCTGGCTCTCATAGTACTTCATAGGATGAATCTTTGAATTTTGAGACAAGTTTGTGAGGCAGAAGGTGATCCCATAGTCACAATAGGAAGGGCAAGGCTGGAGAGTGTATGTCCTCACCTAGGACACAGATCAATAGGTTGCTAGAACTAGAGTCTGAGGATAGTGGTTGGTTCAAATCCAAGTATGGGCAGTTTCTTTCTCCCCCTCTCCCCCTCTCCCCTT
>NW_022196906.1:95245143-95255208 GCF_008632895.1 Mastomys coucha
TCCCTCTCTCCCTCCCCCTTCCTCCCTCTCCCTCCCTCTCTCTTTCCCTCTCTCCCTCTTCCTCTCCCTCCTCCTCCTCTCTCTTTCTCCATCTTTCTCATGGAAGGAGGTGGGGAAAGGGCTTTCCTTCCTGAGTGTGGACCTACAGCCTATAGACAGTCTGCAGCCTGGCATAGATGAGCTACATTGGATAGGGAAGGAGAAAGTGGGCCAAAAAGGCCTTGGTCTTGGTTGGCCAAAGCTTTGGCCATCTGGTCTTGTTGGGAATATGGCAGATGGGGTGTCTCAGTTCCCAGCCAGTCCTGGGGCATCACCCATAGGGTGTGGAAGGTGCCAGGAGGGGACTGTCTAGTGGTTTAGGCAGCAAAGAGATTCTTGAGAGAGCAAGAAAACAGTAGGAAGAGTGGGAAACCAGTGGGCCATGCCAAGGCCTCTGGCTAGGTCCACAGCATGTGTACCTTGGTGAAGACCATGTACTAAGAAAATAGTATGCACAGTTCAGATTTGGCTATGTATCACAGTGCAGTGGAGTGCTCCTGCTGTTATCTAACAGAGCTGTGGTGAGGGCTATACATGATATCTGAACACAGCTCCCAGCATTCCAGGCACAACAGCGTGACTACTGTGTAAACTCAAATGTTAATTACTGTGGTCATCTTGTAAGTGCACAGTCTACACCAGTTCTACTTTATTGTAATGATTCCCCATGCAAGGCCACACAAGCCTCTCCAATGACAGCTTGTCCTCTCTCCTCCAGAGTTTTCTGAGTACTTCACACATACTAAGTACTCAGTAAATATTTGCTGGAGGAATAAATCACTTTCCTTGGAGGGTAATGTTCCCAAGTGCAGGATGAGCCACATGGAAAGCCAGTTCTATAAACAACCTCTCAGAAGTGCTGAATAGCTATCCGCCTTTTCCTGGACAGATGTGCCACAACCCCACTGAGAGGGACGTGCTTCTTTATTGTCTTTAGAGGGCTATCCAAACATCACAGCTGTGCCTATGACAAATGCTGCTAAGGCAGGGCTAGCCCTGCATTCTAAGGTATGAACTGAGAGCCAGGCTTGCCTCTCCTGATGGCAACAGGTCCTTAGTATAAGGTCAGATGGATGCACTTGCATCCAGGCTTCCCAGGCACCAGCTGCATCCTTTACTTAGGACTCCGTTGCTACAGCTGCAAATTCAGGGGGTTCTTTCCCAAGTGCCCAGAGCTATGCCTTTTTTTCTGTACTTATTTAGTTAGTTTTCTTCCTGTCTAGCATCTATGCATTGTGGTCAGTCCCCTTTACTCCCATGCTACCCACTTCTCTCTGTCTCTCTCTCAGTCTGTCTCTGTCTCTCTGTCTCTCTGTCTCTGTCTCTCCCTCTCTCCCTCTCTCCCTCCCCCCCCTCTCTGTTTGTCTGAATATGCACCACATGCCTGCAATGCCCGCAGAGGCCAGAAGAGGGCATTGGGTCCCATGAAACCTTAGTTACAGGTCCTTGGTAGCTGCCTGATGTGGTCCTCTACAAAAGCAGTAAGTGTTCCGAATTGCTAAGTCATCTCCAGGCCCTCTTTGTTAATTTCCTGGAAGTGAGGTAGCTTAGGGTTTGTCACTCCAGACCCAGGGATTTGGTAGAGATGCTGGCTTTGAGTTTTGGTTTTGTTCCATATTGGCTGCTTGCCTTCAGGAAAGGGGCTTGACTTCTCCGTGTATTAAAACTTCTTCTCTTCCAGGCAGGGTTAACAACGGTAGCACTAATTTCACAGGGTGGCTATGAAGCTTAAGGTTGTCCCTGGCACTCAGTAAGCCCTTTTTAAAACGACCCTTACTTACTGATCATCCATGGAAGAAGCTAGTTTTGGAAGAATAGAATGCCTGCTGCAGGAACCCTGCACCTCTGTCTGGAAGGTGAATAGAGTCACTACGTCCCATCCTGCCACTCACTCTTTAGAGGCCATGGCAAACAATGGCCAAGGCTGAGATGGTGAGTGTCTAGCTTCTTGAGGGGATGAAGGTAGTTGGTAGGGTGATGTCACAAGGATATCACGTCATGTTTCTCTAGTAAACACAAAGGTTTACTAGGCAGAGGGGAATGATGATATAATATCTGAAGAATGAGCCAGTGATGTTTCCTGGGCCTTCAATTGGCCCTTTTCCCAGCCAGTGAAGGCGGGTGTGAGGCAAATGTAAAGGTTTCATAACACACACAAAAAAAGAGAAACAAGATCCACATTACATAGGATTTCAAAGGTGTAATTCCCAAGAGTCTGGAAGGAACTTAGGACATGGTGGAGCTATTGAAAACAAGCCAGACCTGCTGCAAATCCCATCATGAGTTGGGTGGGAACTCGAGGGAAGGGTGAAAAGTGTGCAGTTGTGCGGGACTCTGTGTGGTTGTGAAGGCATGCTGCAGGGCTCCCTTTTCTAGAAGAACACCTGTCACTCAGCTGGGGGAATTGCAGTTGGTGCATAGCCTGCAGCAGTAGCTAGTGGTGTGCCCAGGATCCTGTATTTTGGGGTAGCTCCCACCAACACAGATGGAGCACCCCTGGAGTCCCAGGACTCGGCTCTTGCACCCTTTGCTGGACTCTTCCTGTGAACAGGCGTCGGTCTGCAGTTTCGGAAAGGGGTTGGAGGCGAGTTTGTTAAATCTTCACAGCTGCCTGTGGTTTTTGTTCCACTTTATCTCCACTTCAACAAACCTCTTACAGGTCTGGCATTACTTCACTCTTGCTCTCAGGTCAAAAAGGCACAGCTCAAAGACAGAACTCTGACATTCCCAGCCCAGGCAGGTGGATTGGGGCAAACAGAGGCAAAAGAATGTGCTCCCCATATCTGGGCAGAGTTCTGTTGAGGCAGGCAGGTTCCCTAGGAGAAGTGGCTTCTGGTTTCTCCTGGCATTCAGGGATCTGATTTCTGAGCATCTCTTAGCCTGGTAGGGTCCAGTATTGAGAGGGTCAGGGCACAAGCTGAGAGCACCATTAGAACCAACGAGGCCTGAGGCCAGGAGTGAGGATTGACTGAAGCCATCTGCATGGACCAGACCAGATGGTCATGGGGACATTAGCCAACACCAGCAAGGAAACAGGAAGACTTCTTTCACTGCCACCATTTAAGGTCATCGCAGAGCCTGTTGGGGAGTGATAAAGATTGTTTCTACCTCAAAATGTTAATGATGTTTTAGAGACACAAAAATAAGATTTTTTTTTTTTTGGTCCACCTGAGCTTGTAGCTCAGGATTTACCCGGCAATATCTGAGGAGCCAGGGGCTCCTGGAGGTCTGAGTCCTGTCTGCTGGCCCCAGAGAGGTCTCCCATGTGAAGCTGAAGAGCTGTGGGGAGGTGGCAGCTGCTGAGATGCTGTTACACGTGGCAGATTGCAGAAAGGCAAGCCAAGAGCCAGAGCTGCGGGAGGCTCAAGGACACAGCAGCAGGACCTGAAGGGATGCGACTCTGTTCATGAAGGCAGGCAGCAGCATCGCGGTGCGAAGCCAGGTCACAGAGCGGGTTGTGAGAGAGGCAACTTCAGCAGATCCTGCAGGTTGGCCCCAGGAAAGCAGGGATGAAGCCACCACAGGCAGGAAGGATGGGAGGCACTGGCCAGTTCTGTGGTTCCTCCTCCAACTGCATCTGGATGCAGGACTGG
The DNA here is from genome assembly GCF_008632895.1 of Mastomys coucha. NCBI lineage: Eukaryota > Metazoa > Chordata > Mammalia > Rodentia > Muridae > Mastomys > Mastomys coucha. Next base: position 95,248,776 of record NW_022196906.1, read on the forward strand.
GGGCCTGTGCTCATGTCCTAATCCCTGGCCCGGAGCAGCCATGTGGAGCCCTCAACTTCCCTGTGAGAGCTTGGATCTAAGAATGATAGACCGACTCATGAGCTGTTGTCTTCCAATTTTTACTTCTCTTTGTCACATGCATAAGAGTTCATTCCCTCCTGCCTTTCCTTCTGTTGCCTCTGTTTGCTCCATTACTCTCTCTTGTTTCAAAGATAAAAATCTAAGCATCCTTAGCCAGGCATCCAGGGGTTCCCTCCATCTCCAGCTGAAGGGATGCAGTGCCCCTCTTCCCATGAGTCCCACCACTGCTTGCGAGCACTTGCTCAGGGCCTTCTCCATTGCCTTCATCTTTCAAATGTCCTCTGTCCTTGTCGGGATCCCCAGAGCTTCATCTCCTCCATGAAGCTCTTGGCCTCTATCTGCCTTTCTATCCTCTTCTCCCCCAACTTTCCCAAACCCTGCTCCCAAATACCCAAGTCTAACCTGCTTTCCATCATGAACTCTGCCCTACAAAACACCAGAGTCACCCTTAGCTCCCATCTTTGTTATACCTCACTGTGCTCCTTAATTTTTTCTATCTAAAATAAAATGAACAACAATATAATAACCATCAAGCACTAATCTCTGTTTACCACTGGAGGAAAACATCCCAATTCTGAGCACTTATGATTTCAAAATTGATTTTAAGAGGGAGGTGAATTCTCATAGCAGGGATAAAGTCACCTTCATGAGGAATTGGTATGCACCTGGTCATTTTTTGCTAGTCCCATTTGCAAACACTCATCCCAAGTGGGGAGAAGAGATTTCCTTTGCATTTATGCTGCACTGTGCTGGCTATTTGTAACATCTGCAGAGACATCTGGATAATTTCATTTTCATAAGCATGGAGATGTTTGTGGCTGTTTAGATAAGTTCAAGACGAGGGAGGAAGACACATTACTACAAGCTCATGGAGAAACAATTTGTATGAGCAGCAAGGGAGGGGGTTTTCATTGAGGTTCTCCTGGAATGACTTCCCCAGGTGGGTGGGGGGCTGGGCTCTGACTCTGGATCCCGGTACTGGAAGGAAGCCCTCTGGATCCAGTTTTTATCTATTGAGCTAAGGATGTTAAGCATCCTTAGGTCTTGGGGATGACCCAGTTGGTAAACGGCTGGCTGTGAAATCATGAAGACCTGAGTTTGAATCCTCAGCACCCGTGTGAAATGGCAGTTGCAGTGGCATATGCCTGTAATTCCAGTCCAGGGGAGGTAAAGGCAGACAGATCTCTGGAACTTGTTGGTCAGCCAGCCAATCTAGTCAAATCAATAAGTTCCATGTTCAGTGAGAGACCTTGTCTCAAAGGTGAGGAACAATTAAGAAAGATACCTGATGTTGACTTCTGGCTTCTACATGCACAGGTATACATATGTATGTGCTTGTGTACACACACACACACACACACACACACACACACCTCAGTCTCAGAACTGAGCAACAAGGGGCTGGGTCTCCAAGGTAACCCTGCTCCTGGCCAGGAAGTGGTAGGACACACAGGGTCCCCCCACACACACACACAGGCGCCATGAGCCTGCTAGCTTTTAGAAGGATGTTGTTCGGAGGTGTATAAAGTGTCAGGAATTTATAGCTGGAAGAATCTGAGTTTAAATGAGGTTCAACTGCTTCAGGGGCTAGTTTGGGACAAGGCACTTCATCTTTTCGAATATGGTTCGGAGTTTCATTGCTTCTAAAATCAGATTCACAATATCCCCCACATTAGTGGAAGCTCAAAAAAAGACCCAGTCTTTGGGAATAGAACTCGGTCTCCCACAGGGTTTTTTGGATTCCTGACCCCCACAACACATGGCTTATAGGTGGCCTGAAGGGAAGGAGGCTCTCTGAGAAGAGTTGAACACTGTGAGAGTCCATCCAGGCAGGGGATGCTGAGCCTCTGGCTTTGACAAAACTTTCATATTTGGGAACCAGAACCTTCTAGCAATTTTGCCAGGAGACATGCTGGGTTCCTAGATAGAACTGTCTAGTTCTTGCCTATTAGTGTGCTGTTTGTCAGTGTGAGGCCAAGGTAGCGGAATCCAACGACAGCTTCTACCTCCTGACTGCCAGGAAAGGCAGCCACTTCACCTGTGCATGCTCTGCAGCCAGATCTGAGGCAGCCAGCTCACACTTACCACCACAGAGTTAGGGAGCAGGACTAGGAACCTATAGGCTGAGGCGTTTCCCAGCACTTGTTAGTGAAAGCTGTCATAGCTCATTCAGATGAGAAGACGCCATTGTGGATCTCAGATTAGAGCATCCTGAGTCTCCATGGGGATGCTTTACATGGTAGAGCTTTGACCCAGGAAAGTTAAATTTGAAAAAAAAAATGCATAGTTTGAATCTAGAGTGTTGATTTCCTTTTTAATTATAAAACTAGAATAATCCCTGTGGGGAAAATGACCCCAGGGCATAATAAAAACACATTAAAAATGTAGTAAACCTGGAGAAACTAATCTAATTAAAATTAAAAATTTTCACCCTTCAATAAAATATCAATGAAATTATTCAGTGTTACGGGAGTCAATATTGAAAAACTCAAACTCTCTCATGTGTGGCTGGATGACACGGGCTTGAATGTCAGCCTCTCTGACTCCTTCTGTCTTTCCCCAGGCTGGAAAAGGAGCTGGACCCATCCTGGTCCCCTGCCTCTCCTGGGATCCACCTCCTCTGTTTCCAAGCTACTGTAACCTGAATTCAATCCGAGTTAGAGACTCTTGAGCTCCACAAGCAATTTTTGTTCCAGTTTTCTCAGGCTCTTTTCTGTCTTCCAACCTTTGAGTTTCAGCCCTCATGTTTGGAGACCAGGATTGCTTCAAAGGCTGCTCATTCCCCATGTAGAAGAGCCAGAAAGGAAGCACGAGCATTGACACTGCCCTTTGTACTACAAACGTTCCCCCAACACCAGAGAAACTCCAACTGTGGGTACAGAGGATGAACCTGAAGCTAGTGGAGGACTCCACTAACGCTGCAAAATTTTCTGTCTATAGCCCCATGTACTATTATCTCCTGGGCACACTAGAAGGGGCAGACGGGAGAAGCAAACCAGGGAAAAAGAAACTAACTTCTTGAAACATACTTCCAAGCAATGAAGCTGGCCCACGTGGAGAGGGCCATGAGACACAAAGGATGAGCTACCAGGGTGCAGGCTGGTAGAGCAGAAGGGAGGCGGGGAAGATGGAAGAAACAGATAAGTTCGCCTTAAAGCCCGGTATGGTTTGGAAGCTAAGCTTCAGGAAAAATAGTAGCACATGCACAATAAATGTTCCTTCTCACTCATGGTCTCTTCTTGCCCATCTTTTACTTTCTTCCAAGTCTCTAGACTGAAGGCTTCCACTTCCTCTGTGGACTTTTGTTCCTGTCCTGACACAAGGTCATTCCTTCATTGACCTTGGAACACCAAGCCCCGTGGGCTCATTTATTTCCCTGTCTTGATCCATGTGTTGTGATGGATGGCACCAATCGCTTGGTATATCTATCTCTCTCCTCTCTCTTTTGCGTTCTTTTCATTTTTACAAGTTAGCACATCCCCCTTCTCTTACAAGCAACTAACTACTCTCCCATTATTGAAACTTGGTGCTTCCAAAACTCTACTCCAACTCTCTTGTCTCCACCCTCCCTATTTACCTCTTCTATGCCTGTTCTGTCTGCCACCAACCATGGGCTGTGCCTCTAAACTCAGCCTCTTTCCTGAGCTCTGAGTTATTACAAATATCTTTCCAATATGCTTCGACATTGGAAAATGGCTTTTCCTCTGGGCTTATCATCCTCTATGCTAGAACATTGAAAGTCAGTAATCTCTAGCAAGGAAGTAAGGACAGGGGAGTGGGGTGAGAGGGAGAGAAAGAGAATGAGTAATGGAGTAAGCAAGAGAGATTGCCCTATGATTGTTTCGAAAGCCACAGAATGACAGAATGTAAGTTGTATCCATATTTTAAGCAGACTGCCTTTCAAGAAGTTAGTTTCTTCCTTTGGGTTTGCCTCGCCTTTCTGCCCCTTCCGGTGTTCCCGGGAGACAATAGTACATGGGGCTATAGACAGAAAAATTTGAAGCATTACTGGAGTCCTCCACTCGCTTCAGGTTCATCCTCTGTATCCACAGTCGGGGTTTCTCTGGTGCTGGGGAAATGAATGCAGTACAAAGGGCAGTGTCGATGCTTGAGCTTCCTTTCTGGCTCTTCTTCATGGGGAACGAGCAGCCTTTGCAGCGATCCTGGTCTCCAAACATGAGGGCTGAAACTCAAAGGATAGAAGACCAAAAGGAGCCTGAGAAAATTGGAGCAGAAATTGCTCCAATGCTCTTGTGGCTCAATTAATACCCATATCCACTAATTCATATCTTTAAGGATTTTGAGACAGGTCCTCACTCTGAAGCCTATACTGACCTAGAACTCATTAGGCAGACCAAGCTGGCCTCAAACTTGTAACAATTCTCCTTGCTTAGCCTTTAGGTGTGAACCACCAGAATTGGCTGAGATAGGCTTTAATTTAAGTAAGGGAAGGGAAAAAAAAACAAGGGAAGAGAGTAAGGACTTCTCTAAAGGACTTACTGCAAATGTGTCATTGCACTTTGGTGGTGGTGGGGACAAGACAGATGGCCAGCTCTGTAAACAGAGTTGCAGTAATTGGCTCCACATGCAAGGAACAAGTGCAGAGAAATAGACCACACCACAGCATAGCTGAACATAGAGACAGAACAAATGTTATCCTAGAAGATGCTGCAGGCAAAGGCCTTGAGTTTCTTAAAAAGAACATGACAAACACCAGCCTCAAAAAATACTGTTTAATTACACTTAAATTACGAATGCCTATTGCCCCAAAGGTATCATTACGAGAATGAAAAGAAAATCCACATCTTGGAGAGATATTGGAAATAAAAAGTATCTGGCCAGGGATTCAACTGGGGATATGAAAATAATAATGTTTTATACCAGCAAATCACCTGCAACTTTGACAATAAGATGCAATTGAGAAATAGCTCACTGGGAAATGGTCAAAAGATATGACCAGGTAAGTCACCAAAGAAGTCTTTCATACTATTTTTTTCTGGTGCTGGGATTTGAACCCAAGGCCACAAGCATGCTGGGCAAGTGCTCCACCACTGGGCTATTCCCTCAGCCTCAGAGAAGTTTCCCAAGTACCCAATAAACACGTGTAAAGTTACCACCGTAGTCTGATTAGACTGCTGTAGTAAAAGCAACACAAAGACCAGGTACCTTATCCACAGGGTTCTGGAGGCTGGAAGTCACAGAGCACTGGGCAGGAAGGTCAGATGTCCGGTCCTGATTTCTTGTACACAGGTAGAGCACCACCAAGCCTTTCCTGGCTGGAAAGAGTAAGGGGGTCTTTTGGATGAGGGTACACATCGCCATCTTTCACAGGCCCTACCTTCAAAAGCTATCATCTGTGGGTTCTGATTTCAACATTTAGCTTACTGCAGTGTCTCTACATTAATACATCCTGGGGAAATCCTAGCTAACTCTGTAATTAGAGCCTACCACAAATCCACTCTGAATGAATGAAATGAAGGAGACCAGCAGGTCCGTGTGAGGATGGTGATGTGGAGCAGTTGGAGCCTTTAACGTGCTGCTGGGAGTGTAAATTGGTTCTACCACTTTAAAAGCCATCTAATACCTATTAAAGCTAAACATACATTTCTTCTATAACTCTGAATACACTCCTGGGTATAGAAACAAGGGAAATGGCTCTTAAGCCCACTGAAAGATAGGCGTGAAAATGTTAACAGCAGCATTTCCTGCAAAGGCACCAACCTGGAGACAGTTCTCATGTCAATCAAAAGCAGAATAAATAGGTATAGAATGCCACCCAGGTGACAGAAGAACAAACTGTGGCTGTTTGGCATAGTATGGATGAACCTGACAGACAAAATGTTCAGACAAAGCGAGGACCAAGGATCATACTGTGTATGGGTCAATTTATATCATGTTCCCCAAAGACAAATAATTTATAATGATGGAGGTCAGAATTTTGGGTGCCTTTGGCAGGCTTCTGAAGGGAGACTATGTGAGGGAACCTTCTCAGATGTGGTAAATTGTCTATATGACAATCTGGAAGCTAAGGAGGTGTGTGTGTGTGTTTTAAAATTTGTTGAACTGACACAAAATCTTTGTACTCGGTCAATCAAAACATTGAAGAATAAATATTTAGTTCCATAGAATAGATGGTGCTGATAAAAAACAACAGTAGGAATATTGGAAATATTGACATATTGCCTGGAGCTTTGATGTTAAATTGGAGCAGGACAAGAATAAGAGCTGATGATGGAAGGGAAGCTTTCATATATATATGTATATATATACACACACATATATGTATATATATATATATATACACATACACACATATACATATATGTATATGTATGTATATATATATATATAT
>NW_022196906.1:95255218-95290853 GCF_008632895.1 Mastomys coucha
ATATATATATATATATATACACACACACTTAAGACAAAACCACATTGACTGAATCAGGCTTCTTGGCCACTATGCCTAATGTTGGAGGATGAAGACCAGCAGATCTAAGGGCACAATGAGGGACAGCCTCAGAATGAACTGCCAGTACCACCTATCAGGCAGACAAAGCATCCAGAAGAATGCCAGGAGGTCTCTGTGTGTGGAAAGGCTATGATGACTGTCTAAGGGAGCTACCTCCTGTTTTGTTTTTTCTGGCAGGGTTGGGGATTGAACCTACGGCCTCAAGCATGGGAAGCAAACCTTCTGCCACTTGAGGGTACAGCATCAACCCTCAAGCCCAGCTCTTTACATACCCATGTAAATGAATGTGACCTTAAATCCTCATCCTCATGTTTGTGCAACCAGCTCCCCAGCTTTTCATGCTCCATGGTTTGGAATGCCAAGGGCTCTGTGGCAGTGAGTTTTTCTGAAAGGCTGATTTGGTCTCTGTATGGGAAGCAGTAGACATGGGGACCCTGGCCATGGGTCAGAAGCTGCTCTTGAGATGCTCAAGTCTTCCAAGGCATGCTGATCAAGTGCACACGGCTGTCTTGAAATACAGAAATAGGACTTTAATGGACACTTTCCGGTTTATGATGCCTCCCTACATGCCTATGCTGTGCAAGTCTTCAGAATCATGAAAATAAAGTTCAATAAAAACAAACCTTATGCCGGGCGGTGGTGGCGCACGCCTTAATCCCAGCATTTGGGAGGCAGAGGCAGGTGGATTTCTGAGTTCGAGGCCAGCCTGTTCTACAGAGTAAGTTCCAGGATAGCCAGGGCTACCCAGAGAAACCCTGTCTCGAAAAATCAAAACAAACAAACAAACAAAAAACAAACCTTATGAAATTATACAGATTAATAGAAAGATGAATAATTTGAAACAAATTACTGAAGTACTAAGATTAGAAAGCATATAGGATGCGACTTCAAAAAAAACGATCTTATTGTCTTAGGGTCTCGTGACTCATAGCTCATCGTGTGGCTATTCTCTGAAGATAAATACTTCTCCAGCTAGATAAGCAGAGAGGCACCTGACAGGGAAGACTGCGGGGCTTTTGGGAGAAATAACACGTGTACGCCTACTGACACACCAAGTTCACACTAGTCTGGGCTTTGCTCTTGATTTCTTGTAAGATTTCTTGAAAATAGTTTTATTTCTATGAAAGCAAAATTATTGCCAGGCAAGCCCCCTTTGTAACCTATAAAAACCACCCCTGCGGTTCCTGTTTGGGTTCAAAACCACAACAGGGGAATATGTTTAGTCTGTTTCTGCTCAGAGGCCTCCATCATGGTGTCATAAAAGTCCCTTCGACAGTTCCCCACATCTCCGTGTCCACATTCTCACAGGGGACCGGTCCCAGGAGGCAGAAGGAGCTTTCCCACCAACGGGAAGGTAATGAGAGGGATGCATATGGCACCGCTTCCGCTTCTGTTGCTCTGGCGTGGTTGGGACGGAAGAGAGAGTCACTCCCTCGCTTCAAAGATGTCCATTTCCGTCTAACAGCTGAGGAGAGACTCGGTCTGTTTAAGACTTAACAGCATCTGTGTAATGAATCCGACGGTTTAAAGCAACAGAATGTGGGGATGAGGCAAAGAGGATTGGTGACCATTAGCTGTCTTGCAGATATGTCTCAGAAGGGAGAAGGCTGAGCATGGGGAGTGGCCCTGATTAGAGGAAAACGCGCAGGAAGAGACCGTTGTAAGGGATGCACACTAAGTGCTCTTCATTTCTTCCTGCCAGCAGAACTGGAGTAAATGGGTCATGCAAGCAAAGTGAATGTAAAACCCCTTTCCTTGAAGGCATAGGCTTTAATGTGGGACCGGGGCACAGGCTGCTCTCATCTGAGCTTCAGCTGAGCCCAATGTTCACTTCATTTCTGCTGAGGCGGCTGCCTGGGGCCGAGCAGACTGCAGACTCTGCTTTCAGGCAAGACTTCTGAGTCTAATAAGCACCCCCCACCCCTCAGAATAACTCTGAGAAATCCTGAGAGCTGCCTGTGCCTCTGAGGCTACCAATGTCTGGACATCATATTTGCCCAGAACTTTGGAGGAGGGTTGATTTCATGGGGTGTTCCTGTGTGTGCCCATGGGACTGTTCCTTGATGAGAGTAGTCCTTTAAGTGGTGAACTTGGTAGAATATATTGTCTTCCAGGGTAGGAAGACATCTTTCGACTCACTGAAGACACAAATAGAACAAAAACAAACAAACATGGAGAAGTCAGAAAAAGACTCATCTTCTTGCTCATTTGTGGACTGAGAAACCAACCTCCTGCCTTTGGACTGGGCATCCAACATCCTGTCCCTTCATAGCTCCCCGCCTCCACCTCCTCTCCTCAGGCTTCCGGGCTTCAAATGCAATTGCATCGCTAACTTCACTAGATGTTCTTCCTGCAGATAGCAGGATAGTCCTTGGCCTCCATAATCACATGAATCAGTTCTTTATAGCATCCCTTCCATCCCCTGTCCCTCCCTACTCTGTGGGTTCTATCTTTCTGCAGAGTTCCAATTAATGTATCACTGTATCTTTAATCTGACCTCTGTAGGTGAACTGGGCATTTGGACTCTGTAGTTTAACTTTTTTCTCTCAAGAGAAATATCCCCTGCCTGTAGACACCCCATGAGTCCCAGAGGAAAAACCGTGGTTTTCTGGGGAGATGGCTCAGTGGGTAAGATGCTTGCCATGCAAACATAAGGACCCGAGTTCAGATTCTTGACACGTGTGTAAAACTTGGCTATGGGGGCACCTCCAAAACCCTAGTGTCAGATGTCACGAACACAGGTGAATCCTGGAAGTTTCTTTCATGGCTGGCCAGAAAATTCCTTCAGTGAGAGACCCTGTCTCTAAAAGGTAAGGTAGAGAAGCAAGCAGGGAAGGCATCATAATGTCAACATCTAAGTTCTACATGTATCTACATGAGAAAAACACATGTACACATGCTGAAACACCAAACACACTCACATGCCCATATGTATACATAGAATGGGGAAGGTGTCGGGTGGGATAGGGTGGGAAGAGATGGTGGACCGGGATGGGGACGGGGATAGGGGACAGGACAATGGAAACTTTTTCAAACTCTTTGCTTTAATCTTGACCTTCTTGCTCACCTCTGTGGACTGAGATGTCAACCTTTGCCTTTGTACTAGGTCTTTTTTTAAAAAAAAAATACTTATTTTTATTTTATATACATTGGTGTTTTAACTACATGTATGTCTATTTAATGGTGTTGGGTCCCTTGGAACAAGAGTTACAGTTGTGAGCTGTCATGTGGGTACTGGAAACTGAACCTGGGTCCTCTGGAAGAGCAGCTGGTGCTCTTAACCACTGAGCCATCTCTCTGGGTCTTACACTGTCTCCCTGACCATTCCTCACCACCCCCTGTTAGCCAGAAAGCCATTGCACTGAGAAGCCATCTCCAGCTGCCTATTTTTGATGGAAGAATTTGGTGATTACATCTGTCCATAATTTAATAAATGTGTATTTTTTTTTACCTTTAACCATATAACTCAACAATCACAAAGTCTTCCTAGCTTTCTGTCAGTTACGTATTGATAAATAGACCCACTCTTCCCCAAGAGCCATTCAGTAAAGAAGTGATACATGGCACAGCTGTGTCCCGGAGACAGGTTCTTGGAGACCTTCCTCCATCTTGAAAGGATTCCTCCTCTGAGTCACACTCAACTGTGGCTACCCAGCCTTCACTTCCCCATATTTCCCAGAGGTCTTTTCCTGGATTCTCGAAGAGCTCAGAATGTGTTGGCATTGCTTTCTTTCTCCATCAAGAGAATGACACTCCATCAATACAGACTTGCCTTTTGAGCTTTCCTTAATTCGGGTGTTCCATTAAGGGTCTCTGTTTTGATATCACATGGGATAACAAACAGGTTCATCATGTCTTGCCGCTGCCCCAGAGGCTGTTGACTGGTCAGTTCCTTAGCCGACTTCATTGTTTCTGGCTCTGCTTGAAGTCCTGGCTATGTTCTAGTTAGTTCCCACACCTAACACCTTACCTTCCTAGCAACTCCAGAAGAAAACTATCAAATCACCCCACACTTCTACCCCGTTTTACACTAAACTTTCCTTGTAAGGAAACTGAGATTCAGTGTGATTCTAACTTTCTCAGCATCGAGTTGACCAGTTGGCTATATTATGGTTTAAAGTAGACCAACAGGTTCCAAATCTACACCACCATAGTGTCTTCTATTTTCTCTTTACTTTGTTTTTCAGGCCAGTTTTTGGGTCTGGTCTTGATGCCCTTCCAGGGTCTCTGGGTGTGATTCATCAGCTCTTGGATATCTGAGATTGAAGGATAGAGGCAGCTGTTATTCTGGCATTTCATTCTCTTTGTCTTAAGGTCTTCTAGCTGAATAAGTCTGCAGTCTGACCAAAACTGCTGACTGTAGCTTCTGGGAGGAGGTGTCCTTTGGGATAGTGTCTGAGAAGCCTGGAGCTAAGACTGTAAAAGAGCTAAGACTGAAAAAGACTGTCTAAGCTGCCTAGCTGGTGCCATCGATTCTAGGAGCCCCTACAAACTTTCTGATACCTGCCTCTCTCTGGTGGCCACACCCTTCTATGGAAATGTTCATTTCAAGAGCTACAGCTGCCTGTTGTAGCTTTACAAGGGCTCATCCTCTAGCTATGTCAGTGATTGAAATTATTCACAGCCTTCCTCTGAGGAGATGAAACCCACTTTCAGATTTCTTAGCGATTTCCAGAGCCACAGCATATTTTACTGCTGGGAGGACAGATGCCTGCTCAAGTGTCTGATGAAGACACTTAAGCTTTATTGTTATTTGACATTCATTAGGGAACCATCTTCCATAGGCAAAACACAAGACGTTTCTTCAGACAGGAGCCATAAAAGGACTAATGGTGGGTCATAAGGCCAGATGGTACGGGAACAAGATGAACTGAGCCCTCGGGCCCTCCCAGCTCATGTCTACCCTGCCTTTGACAGCAGTGAGAAGTGTGGAGAAGGAAACAGATATGATTCAGGGCACCAGCAACATAGCCCGAGGATGACATCACAGAAATATAGAACCACACGTGTTGCAAGGTCAGCGACCGTTGTCTCCCAATGCCTTGTGGTAGACAAGGCTCTGAAGAACTGTTTGTTAAATTAATGATCAAACCCCCTCTACCACGAGTAATGTTTACTTGGTACTGATTATATGTTGGCAAACTCCTTGAAGTCTTATAGCAGCTCAAGAAAGGCTACTGTTTGCTTTATTCCACATGTTAGAATGATAAGAATGAAGAAGGAAATTTTACCAAGGACATATGCGTCATTGACAGTGCCAGAGGGATTGAGTCTCCTATCTATAATCATTTCCTTATGCCTCTAGAATCCTAAATACAGGTACCCTTTACTTCTAAAGTGTGTAGAAAGTATGCAGTGAGGAAAAATATACAGATGATAGACATATTTGTACCTATACGTGTTTTATAATAATACATGATTATAGGGTGGGAAAGCACAACCCAAGTTCTTCTTGCTTTCGTTAGATGAATCGTGAGATTCCTTTCCTGTTTTCTGACTGATTTCTGAGGTACTAAATGAAAACTAGAGAAGCCAGAGGGTGGGAGCAGAGGCCTGCGAGCACCATCCTGTCCCAGGGAGGCAGGCCTCACTTAGAGGCAGGAGGGAAGAGATGAGGCTAGCTTGCTCCAGGGGTTTGAAAAGGTAGCCATCAGGATGGAAGATGGCAGTGAAGATCCCCTCTTCCTGATTAAACACCTCCGATTTTGCTAGTGACATCTCTTTGGAAAGTTCTTCTTTTTGACAAATGAGGTCATGGATTTTGCAATAGGAACCAAAAAATACTATTTATCAGGTTCATGTAACAATGGGGCAGTTTATCTTGAGAGCAAGGGTTTCACAATGTCTCTAGACGTCTTCATGAGGGGAAGCTAATATTTTCTACAGCAACTCCTGTGTTGTCTAACCACCTATATTTTGGACTCTGTTTTCATTCCCCATCTTATCAGTCCCTGTATCTTCTCCCCAAGCTTGCTACATGTACTTTTTAAAAAATGAGAGGGTCTACTTCATGTTGAGAATTTCATTTTGGGTTGCTAAAGCTATTTTACTTATTTTACTTTATTAGGAAGAAATACAGGAAAACACCCTAGTCAGAACCTGTTCAGGGGATGATGCTGTGATTGTCCTGTCACTCAATTCCATCTGGAGGCTATGTCTTGATGAGTTTTTCCTCCTGGAGTTCTACCTTGATGTTTGTGAGGGATTCATGTGTTTTTTTTTTGGGGGGGGGAGGTTTACAAACTTCACATCATAAAACATGGGGATCACCTGCTGCTCCCCAACCATAAAGCCATGTTGTCAAATTAAAGAAATAAGCCAAGCAGATGTGAGTGAACCCACAGCCCCAGCATGGTTTCATTTTAATGCTAACTGTCCTATTTGGAGCAAGAGTAATTAGAAAATCAGCAGCAAGTTAGGGGAAAAGAATTGCTGAGGTTTATAATTACTTGGGGTAGAAAGAGAATCTAGGATCTATTTACTGAAAGTCTCATTAAATTCTCCATTAGGAGACTCAAGCTGCAGCCATCAGAACCAGGAAAGAAGGGAGGAGGGATCTCTGAAGGAAGATAGGGTGAGTTCAGTGGTCGCCTTTGCCTTGCCATAGGACACCTGAGGTTCTAGTCTAACCATACTGTGCCTATATAGTGTACTTGTCCACTTATTTACCCATCCATTTCTCATACTTCCTTCTGGGGTCCTTCTTGAAAGTCCTTGATAACAAGCACTATCTCATTTTTCTCTTTCCTTGATTTTTTTTAACTTATTTATTTTTTGCTTTCTAGATTCAGACACATGTTTCTCTCAGTGAATCCTTGGTGATACAGTTTCCTTCTATGAACATCTGGTTACAGGTTGAACTGTGTCCTCCCTCTCAAAGGTGTATTAAACTCTAACTTCCCCCACCACCACCCTGGTACCTCAGAATATGACCTTGTTTAGAAATGAAGTTGCTGCTAATGTACTATTAAGATAAGAGCTTATTAGATTAGTGTGGACCTAATCCGCATGCCTTTTAAGAGGAGACATGAGGGATGTAGGCACAAGAGAGAGGAGTGTCATAGGATGATGGGGATGGAGCTAGAAATGCTGTCACCACCAGTCAAGAGCAACTACCAGAGGATACAGGCTTGTTCAGTGCAGATTTCAAAGGAGTGCGGCCCTACTAACACCTTGAATTTTCTTCCATGGCCTCTGTCTGGTGACAATACCTTTCTGTTGTTTTGAGTCACCTCATCTGTGGTAACTTGTTGCGAAGACACAAATGGACACCCTTCATAACAAATGCCCAGCCGAGGACTGGGGTTTGGAGGTCAGTATCAGCCTCTGCAGGAGTAAAAGACAAGTAAGGTAAAACTTTTGCTCTTTGAGTGACATAGAGTTCTGGTAGGGGATCAGACAACCATAATTAATACTCACCCGTAGATGAATAGATACGATAACCAAGGAGGGGAAAGTATAAGTGAAAACGTGTCTGGTGAGACTCTGTATCATAAAACAACAACACAATGAATAGAAATCACATCTCTCATTCTGTGAATAAAGAATCAGCCTCTTCATCATTGCCCTTGGCTCCTCAGCTCCTCTGCAGGGTCCACTCCTTTTATAATTCCCTCACTCAATTTTAAATACCTACCTTGCCATATTTACCATAATCAGAATTGGACATCTGGACATACCGTAGCTGCCCAAGACAACATCTATCTTGCAATCCAGTATAAAGACAAAAGTACCCACCACCGTCTGCGTAATTCATATTCAATTATGATAAATGTGGGGAAGGGAAAGGTCAGGTGACTGTCAGTGTGACTGAGGAGAAGAGTTGGAAAGAAGCCCGTTTTGCAAAGCTAGAGAGGGTAAGGATCTTTCGGAAGGAAGGAGTGAGCATGTGCAAAGAAGCTCTTTGTTAACTTTAAGGAATTGAAAAAGAGACCAGTGTGGATGGTAAAGAGCTGAGAGGAACAGATTGATGTAGGTAATTCAGGAACATCAGGCCATAAAAGATTACAGATCTATTCTAAAGACAGTACAAAACTATTTAAATGTTAAACATGGGAAGGAATCTGGTTCAAATTTAATTGTATGAATTGCCTAACAGGAAGAAGGAAGCCAGGAACCAATATTGGAGACAAAGAGAGGTGTGGCTGTAGTGCGTGGAGCTAGGTTTGGAGTTAAAGCCAGCAGGGCTGGCTTGTACACCAGGGAGACTGCGCACAGAGAGTGAAGGCTGCACAGTGTGTAGTCCCGATGATGACTTAGGTAAAGGCTCCTAGAGAAGGAGGCAGTGGAGAGGTGTAATTTCCCAGTTCAGTTTTTGAGCATGAGGATTTTGAGATTCTTGCAAGCTTCCTGGGTATAGATTCAAGCATTATGTTTGATATATGGGTTTAGATCTCTGAGGAAATGTCCAGGTTGACTTTACATTGTGTGTAGAGCCAGAGGAATGGATGAGGCCCTTGATGACTGGACAAGGAGAAGGGAGAGACACTGACATTGACAGGTTTGGTAGAAGAGGAGAAATCAGCAAAGGAGGAAGAGATCCAACAGCCAGAGGATGAGCCGCTTCAAGAATAGAACATCAGGCTGGGGAGATGGCTTGGAGGTGAAGTGTTTGATGTGTAAGCATGGTGGAGCTGAGTTCATATCCCTAGTGCCCATGTGAGATCTGGGTGCGATAGTGCATGCCTTTAACCCTTATGCTGGGAGGCAGAGGCAGGCAGGGCTTTGGAGCTGGCTAGCCAGAAAAGCCAACCAATCTGTGAGTTGTTGCAGGTTCAGTGAGAGACCCTGTTTCAAACAATAAGGAGTAGACCCATAGAAGAACATATTCCACATCAACTTCTGGCCTCCTAACCTGCACAGACACACATATGAATTTACACACACACACACACACACACTCTCTCTCTCACACACACATACACATACACACACACACTCTCTCTCACACACACATACACACACATACACACACATATACACACATACACACACACCACACACACCACACTCACACTCTCTCACACACACATACACACACACATACACACATACACACACTATACACACACACCACACACACACCCTTTCTCACACACATACACACACATATACACACACATACACACACACCACACACACACATACACACACATACCACACACACACACTCACACTCTCTCACACACACATACACATACACACACACACACTCTCTCTCTCTCTCATACACACAGACACACACACATACACACACTATATACATACACACCACACACACACTCTCTCTCACACACACATACACACACACACACATATACACACACACCACACACACACATACATACACACACACACCACACACACACACACACACCACACACCACACACACACACACACACACACACACCACACACACTTGGGAAGAGGTGGGTGCTGAGATGACTAAGTCAGTAAAGCATGAGGACCTGAGCTGAGCTAGATGTTCAGGACCCCCACAAAAAACCAGACATGGTGGCACATGCCTGGAATCTCAGCAATGGAGAGATGATGTGAAGACCCTTGGAAACTTATTGGCCAGCTAAACTGGCCTGAGTGATGAAGTCCCAGGCCAGTGAGAGGCCCTATACCTGAGGCTACATTCTGACCTTCACATATGCACTACACGCACGCACGCATATGCGAAAATCCTGAGCCAGTGAGATGGCGCTTCAAAGGTCTGTGGGCTCTGGCAATACAGTAACTAGTCTTAGCTTTCATAATGGCTGCTTTTCCTGCTCCTAACTCACCATGCTTTCCATGTTGCTGTTGACTGTAGGATCACTGTTCGTGCACTAGATTGACAGATAATTCTTTTGTTTCCTTGCAACAGCTCCATCCGGTGGAGATTGTTCTCATGGCCATCCTGATTATATAGAAAAGGGCATGGGCTCGTGGAACTCAATCAAGTGCCTCGCTCCTGGTCTTCGGTCTGTCTTTTGTGTGCCTTTGCTATCATTTTTCTGTTATGAAATTAGGAAAGTTCAGAGCTGAAAGAGACTTTTGAAGTGTTTTAGGATTCATTCACATTTTAAATTGGAGAAACTGATCTTAGAAGTGAGAGAAATTCATACTTATTAACTATCTCCTAAAACTCATTGTGAGAGTTATATAGCTATTTTTTCACGCACTTAGCTATGCAAGAACCATATGAGAGTTGTCCAGTGAAGAAACTCAAGACCTGGACAGAGAGGCCTTGATCTATGCATTGCTCTTAAACAATGAAGTGAGGGCATGAATCTGGGACTAGCTGGCCCCAAAGTCTCTGTTGACTTCCTGTGACTTAGCAACCTTCCAAGGTTGTGAAAAACAAAATAAAACAGGAACTAGAAGCAGACTTCCTGTGTTTGGCCCCTCTGACAGAGTGTCAGAAAGCTCCACCCATCTGTTTGTTATACAGGGAGCTTAGGGCCCACCCTTCTTCATTGTACAAATGGGGTATGCCATACAGATGAGCGGATGCTTGATATTGTCCAATAGTATCCTGAACTTCCTGCTCCATCTTAGCAGGCAAAGCTCTCACACATCCCATCTTACTCTTTTGGGCCTCATCTGTAAGCTCTAATCTTTCCTCTCAGCCCGCCTGCTTCCTGCCTCCCTCATCTCCAGGCTTAGACGGTTCCTCATTATAGCTCCTATTTGCTTAAGATCAACTTTAAGTTCCTTTTATCTTTACTCTGAGCTTCTTTAAAAAAAAAAATAAAGTCTTCCTGGGACTTTGATTGGTTGTTGTTCGATGCTTCCCCCCCCCCCAAGGCAGCCTAACAAAGTCTTTTGGGGGCTTTTAACGGCCCCATTCAATTAGAGCTCAGGCTTGAGCCAGCCGTCTGCTTTCTGATTTGAGGTCACTCAGTGTGTACAGTTAGACTCTTAACTCATACGTTTCTTTACCCTTGCCTTATTAAGTCCACTTCCTTCGGAAACAGAGCTTTAACTTTTCTCCTACAGAAAAATCCATCTTTAATTATCACCGTTAAGTACGCCTGCTTGGAGACTTACAGTGACAAGTAGGCAGTTGATACATAATACATGAGAAAAACAGCATAATGGGAGAAATCATCCCTTTTGCCTCCAGGTTTCAGTCTGTTATGGCAGGGAAGGAGTGGCAGAGCAGCTGACGTCACGTAAGATAGGAAGCCGGGAGAGGAGGAAAGGCCAGCCATAATCTTCAAAAGCAAGGACTCATCTCTTCCACATACCCTCCCTCAGCTCCTAAAGCTTCTAGGGCCTCTCCATATAGTGGCGCCATCTGGGAAACAGCTGTTAACACATGAGCCTGTGGGGGACATTAGAGTCAAACCATAACATCAGTCTAGGTAGCAATGGTGCACTGGCTGCGCTGTCCTTCGGGCCTCTGGGGGAGGGATAGATGGAGTACAGCCTTGAGGATGCTACTCTGCACCCTTTCCATTCTTGTTTTCCATCCTTTCTTCTCTTTGCTCTCCTTCCCTTCAAAAGAATTTATTTCTAGTTCATGTGTAGAGTGTGTGCTTGCCTCTGTGCACATGCACCATGTGTATGCAGGCTCATACAGGCCACAGAGGCCAAGGAGAAAGCACTGGATCACCTGGAACCAAAGTACAGACGGCTCTGTGCTAACATGTGGGTGTTGTAAATTGGACCTGGGTCTCCTGCAAGAGCAGAATGTTTTTTTTAACCACGGAGCCATCTTTCTAGCCCCTCGTCTTCCTCATTCCTATTCCCCTTTGCTAGCTTTCTCCAATGTTCAGCCTCATTCCTCCAGTCCCTCCTCATCCTCACCAACTCTCTCCTATTAAAAGGAGATACTATAATAGGTAGATGAACTACGCAGAGAGACTGTTACCTCGGTGAAAGAATGAGAGAAAGGGCTGGGATTCTGACAGGGACTAATTTCTTCCTCTTTCAGCCCCTACATCTAATGTAAAATAAGTGCTACTCATGTGAGGAGCCATATTTCTTTTCTTAAACCTCTGCCTGGCCTTCTTAAGTCTATCAAAGACTTTCATATTCTGTGTATTCGCTTACATTTGGTTACACTTCTTGCCAGCTAACCCCATGGCTGTATTATGCTAACCCCTTGCCTGCCTGGATTATGTCACAAAGAATTGTGCATTAGCTCAACAAGAAAGAGCTCAGGGCCCAAATTTGCTTCTCCCTAATTCCTGGATGGAAGGGGGGGTGTGCATAATAAAGTTCTATTTTATCATGCTGTATAACTCAAATAAAGTTGGTGTAAATACAATGAAATCACTTCAAACAACACACTGTGAATGTCAGGTCAGCACAAGATAATGAGGACTTAGAAAAGAAATCCAGTCCCTATGTTCAAGAAGCTTAGATTTCACCAAAAAAACAAAACAAAGAAAAACAAAAGCTGTTAGAGCTCCCAGCAGGATCTGCACAGAGGCTCAGGAGTCTCAGGCCAGGAGTGGGGGAACATTCTTCAATCAAGCTCTCTCCTTTGATTTACATATGACCCAGAAACACAGAACTTGACTTTACTTATGGTTAGGTTCAGACATCTGCACACATTCTTATTCGGGCCCCAGGTGGAATTAGGTGAGGACAGGAACCTGTGTGGGTGCTGTGTGCCACAGAGCCTGGATGTGGAAAGAGCCATGTTGTTCATGTAAAGGCAAGGCTGTCCTTGATCTCATCTCAACCTACCCTCCATCCTGGACTGGTCTGTCTCTGTCTCTTCCCTCACCGTGTGTGTGTGTGTGTGTGTGTGTGTGTGTACACGTGTGTAGGACAATGTCGCAAAAATGTGCTATGCTCTCCTTATATTATAACCTCAACTCTCAGTAACGTGAATGGCAGGTAAGCTAGCATTCTGGAGAACTACAGATATCATGCTAATGGGCTTAGGTCCAATGCTTTCAACAGAGTAAGGTGGGGGAAATGCTTCATCTCAACCAAGAGGTGGAGAAGACTTAGCCTGGAAACAGATTAGTAACAAAGAGGAGGTTGTTCAGAGCCTGAGAGGAGTGATGGCTACATGTTTGCAAAGAAACCTTGGAAGTTTCCAACTTGTCTTTGAAGCTGATGCTAAGAAACACAAGGCCACTTCGCTGCAACAGCATGTTGTGCATGCACACATCTAACTGGCAAGCATATGCGCATATGCACCTCCTAAATTCAGCACCACAGCTGACCAAGCTGAATCCATTGGAAAACAAGGATCGGCATGAAAATTGTATTTAGCTTTTATACAGCATAGCAGAGAAGAGAAAAATGTTTGCCCATCAGCACAGGGAAAATTAAAGGAGTATTTATATGTGAAAGTAGATGAATGTTCAGTACATATTAGGTTGCTTGCTGCACGATCATAAAAACATATGAAACTAATAAGATAAGCCTCTATGGATAAGAGAAACAAAAGAAAGAAAAATTGATTTTTAAGAGCTAACTAAATATCCCTCTGACTATGGTATCTTATTTAGAAATGAAGGTAGTTTTTTGTTTCGTTTTGTTTGTTTTGTTTTCCTTCTTTACTACTGGAAAAATATGGAACCAACAAAATCACAAGGCCAATGTGGGGTTTTGTCAGTAACAGCAGTTGCAGCTAAGCTGCTCTTGCCTTGGGGGTCAAGGAGAGAGGTGCCAAGGATGGTCCATACCTATACACTATGGTTTGCTGTTGGGCTAGGTCCTCCTTGGAGCAAGCAGAATAGGTTACAGAGTAAAATGCTGTAGCCTGGACTAAACAGGAGACAATTAACTTCCCAGGTAAAAGTCATAAAAACCAGAAGGAATGAAGAGACCACCCATTTCATTAGTGGTACTATTCCTGGGACCAGGGCTATGGTACCATGACCTAAGGCAGCATCTCATACTGGTTCTATGGGAACTCAGGTAGCTAAATCAATGTAAACAATATATAACTAAAAAAGACATTCCCAGTCATACATACATGAATAAAGCAATGCCATTATGCCATGAAGAATATCAGAAATGTAATCTAAGCCAACAGGTGAAAAGAAGTACTCCTAAAATAAGTTTTGTGAGGAGTGAGAAGGCCAGGCCCTGTGGGCCAGACTGGTCTGGTGAGGTTTACTGGGAAGCATAGACAATTTAGAATTTGGGGGTCAGGATGCTTTGGTAAAATGGTAAAGTGGTAAAAGACAGTGTCTAATGAGAAGAAAGAGGCTTTTTGTTTCAACCCTGACACACACACAAAAAAATTAGAAGTCAACAACAGTTCCATCCATATGGTATAAGAAAAAAAAATCTAGATACATCAAAATCAATTTCTTAGAATTACAGAGAACTGTGGTCCTAGCATGCCTGGGTTTCTTTTCCTGTTGTTGTAATAAAGTACTCAGAAAAATAAGCTAGAGGGGGAAAGAGTTAATTTTCCTGACAGTCCAAGGTCCAGGCCATTAAGGCAAGAAGCCAAAGCAGCAGGAGCTGTTATGTCCGTATCAGAGGAGAGAAATGGATGCATGCATGCTGCTGCTGGGCTTCTTAAGTGACACTTCCTAGGGAATAGAGCCACCCAGAGTTGTATTTTCCTGTTTCAACTAGCACAATCAGGACATTTTCGCACAAATATGCACAAAGGCCAACCTACTTAAAACAGTTGTGCATTGAGACTCTATTTTCAGGTAATTCTAGATTCTGTCAGTTGGTAATTGATACTAGCCATCACATAGGAAAAACTAAATCTCCAAATATAGAGATAGAAAATCTACAAATGGAGAAGTTGTTAATCAGAGAAGCTATTAGAGTCAAAGCTTATAGGGAGATGAATTGGGTGAATGGCTGGAGGCTGTGTGTGTGTGTGTGTGTGTGTGTGTGTATGTATGTATGTATGTATGTATGTATGTATGTATGTATGTGTATATGGGAATAAGACCAAGACCCCTGGAATTTATAGTCTTAGAGGCTCTCCTACATTTGTGGTTTTTCTCTCTAGTAACCCAACTGTAGATTGACACTAAATACTGAAAAGATCTGCTGTGCTCCTGCCAAGGGAAAGGGAATTTAGTCACTGAGCAGCACATGAGAACCTTCTCTGGAACAGAGGGCCACATTCCAGAGAAAGAGCTATGTTCAAACAAGAGCTGAATCTTTATGCCAGGTATGGAAGAGAAATTTTCCTCTACCTTTCATATCTCACCCTTGGTAGAAGAAGAGTCAACAGCAGACAGATACTGGGGGAATGGATTTGCAATCCTGCAGCCGGGAGCTGCAGAGGAGAAGAGAAGATGAGTTGTTGTGCTGGGGGCAGAATCAGAAACATGTGAGAAGTCCAAGATACACTCTCACAGTAAAAGACAAGGAGTTAATGGAAAGATTGCAGATTGATCCTCTGCCCCAACACTTACTACCACACCAGAAAGTTCTGAGTGTGGTAATAGTAAAAGGGCAACAAGACACAGACTCTTCCTGGGAAGCAAAACACAGGGAGGTCCCTAGGACAACAGGGGAGACAAAAGCAAGAGTACTGTGACATTTCAGCCCCTGGCATCTATAACTAAAACAGACATTCAACTGAGATTGCTAGTCACACTGAACCTGATCTCCACATCAAAGGCCTGTTTATTTGAGTTTCTTTTACACAATACATCTCATTCAAGTAAACAAGGAAATTACAAAATGTGCCCAACAAGAAGACACAAAATAATCATCAGTACATCTATGGGATAAATGCTCGAAATACCTGAGAAATAAGATAACTATGATTAATTTTAAAGATATCTAATGGAAAATTAGACAGGATACAAAGGCAGGCAATTAAGCAAAAAGACAGAAGCACTAAAAAGGATTCAAAAGAAAATCCTAGAAATCAAAATCACAGAGAAGGAGAGAATCGCTTTAGATGGGAACTGAACTCAACGTAGCTGAAGAAAGAATCAGTGAAACTGAAGACAGGCCAATGGAAACTTCTCAAAATGAAATGTAAAGGGAAAACTAATATACACAGAATTAAGTATCCAATGCTGTGAGTTTATACCAAAAGTATAATATACAGAAAATTGAAAAGTAAGTATTTTAGGTAGGTAATAATGACCATGAACTTTCCAGAATTATAGTCACCAAACCAAACCATGGATACAGTGGATTGAGAAATAATCAGATTCCAACCTCAGGAAACAAAGGAAAAGAGAATATCTTGAAGGAAGCAGAAAATGACAAAAAAAAAATATTTTAAGGATTAAAAACTGGAGTGGACTGCCTGCCAGAATCGAGAAGAGGATAGGTGGAATATTTAAAGTGTTTAGAGAAAAGTTCTACCAATATATATGTCTCTGTCCAGTGAACTTACACATTGTGAATGATGTTAAAGTACCCTCGTCACAGACTTTGGAGGCAAAATAAATGACTACTATATGCTATTTTATGCCCAGAAATGCAAAAATTTAGATAAGATGGGTCAATTATTTGTTTTAGTCTGTTTTGTGCTAACAAGACATATTGTCTGTGACTTGGCTATCTATGAGGGATAGAAATTTGATTTCTTACAGTTATGGGTGCTAAGAACCAACTGCTGGTGAACGTGTTTCCCATGTGCTTACATGGTAGAAGGCAGAGGGGCCCGAAAAGGATGAACTCTGTGTTCTTACATACCAAAGAGCAATACAGTGAAAGGTGATTAGGATTGCGAGGATTCCATCTTCAAATTCTCAGCACCCTGCACCAGTCCCCTCCTCCCAACACTGCTGCCCGGGGGTGGGGAGGGGCTTGGTTTATAACATCTTAATTTTGAGACGCACATTCAGAATGTACCATATATCATGCTTCAAAGTTATCCAAACACACACATGGAGAAATAATATTAACAGGCTTATATCTAGAAAGAAAATTGACTCAGTACATAATGAATGACCTTACAAAGAGAAAACAAACAGATGATTTTATTGGTGAATATTACCTAATATTTTAGGAAAGGATGATACAAATACTCCACAATTGCCTCTAGAAATGTTATTGGAGGTAACAGTTCTTACCTCACTTAGGCAAACATTTTCATAGTATCAATACTTGGTAAGAGAGCATAAGAAAGTAAAACTACAGATAATTTCTCAGAAATCCAAGTGCAAAAGTTCCTAACAAAATATCATGGAATCCATCACTAATGGGTAAAAGAAGATACACACCATGTCCAAATGGGACTTATTGTCAGGTGAGAATTCAAGGCAGAGTCAATATTCAGAAAGTAATCAATAAAATCAATTATATAGAAAGGATGGGGAAGGAAAATAACATGATTGATAATTGATACAGAAAAAAAACCAACACCCACTCATGATACATTTCACCAACCTAGTGATAGAGGGAACATTCTCGACTTGATAAAATAATTGTCTTAGTTAGGGTTTTACTGCTGTGAGCAGACACCATGACCAAGGCAACTCTTATAAGGACAACATTCAATTGGAGCTGGCTTACAGGTTCAGAGGTTCAGTCCATTATCATCAAGGTGGGAAAATGGCAGCATCCAGGCAGACATGGTGCAGGAGGAGCTGAGAGTTCTTCATCTTTATCTGAAGGCTGCTAGCAGAATACTGGCTTCCAGGCAGCTAGGATGAGGGTCTTAAGCCCATGCCTACAGTGACCCCCTACTCCAACAAGGCCACACCTCCTACTAGTGCCACTACCTAGCCCAAGCATATACAAAGCATCACAATAATGTATGAGAACTCTCTTTAGCATCATTCCTTAAGGAAGAGATGGCACTTTTCTCCTACTCCACCTTGCACTATCTCACTGTGACTCTTGTCTGCTGAAGAAAGACAAGAACAGTTGTATGGATAGCAAGAAGACAAAGTAGTCTATTAGCATCCAATAAGATTGTTTATAAAGAACATCCACAAGGACTAAGAAACTCCAGAAACTAGTGATTTCACTAAGACAGTGGGAACTAGTAGAAATTCTAAAGTTATATTTCTATGTTCTATCCCAAATGAACTAAAAAAATTACCATTTACTGAGTTATTCTTCAAAAAGAAAAAAAACCACATAGCTATGACAGCAGCACAGCATGTCCAGAGTCTGAATGTAAAAAAACATCAAACGTGTGACAAAAGAAATCAAAGGTGATCTAAATAATTGCAGAGATAGGCTGTGCTTATGGATTGAAACACAACACACTGCAGATGTTAGTTCTTCCCAAATTGCCTATAGATTCAATGTAATTCCAGTCAATATCCCAGTGGAGCATTGTGTAGATATCAGAAAACTGTTCCTAAAGCTTGTATGGAGAAGCAAAAGACCCAGAGCAGTCAGTCAACACGATATTGAAGACTAAACTTGGGATCCATGCTGGTTAATTTTGAATGTCAACGTGGCACAATCTAGGATCATTGGGCAGAGGATCTCAGTAGAGGAATTATCTTGAGCAGATTGGCTCATGAGATGTCGGTGGGGGATTGTCTTAATTATTGATTGATACAGGAAGGCCCAGCCCACTCAGAGTGGAGCTAGTCCCTGGGCTGGGCCCTGGACGATAGAAGAGTTAGAGAAAGCTGCAAAGTAAAAAAAAGCAAGCAGGCAGCATGGGTGTGCTTGCTTCTCTCTGCTCGGGACTATGGATGTGTTGTGATCAGCTGTCTCGAGCTCCTGACCCTGTGACTTTCCTGGAGGGAGAGCCTGACGCCTGGACGTGTAACCTAAATACCCCACCTCCTTCATATGTTGCTTTTGGTCCAGATCGTTCATCATAGCAACAAAAGTGAAACCAAAACAGAGACTTTCATTGCCCGGTTACAAGATTTACTAAAAAATTACAGCATTTCACTGTGGGTGGGGCAAATTAATAGGCACGTCGCCTGAGGGGATATGAATAGAGCCTGAAAACAGGATCCCTCTCCACCCCTAAAAAACAAACAAACTGATACTTCACAAGGGAGTCAATAAAGAATGGTGCCTGAGCACTGAACAGAAATGTAAGCCTTTCACCTTTGCAAAGCTGTACTCAAAATGGAGCACAGACCAATGTGTAAGCGCAAACCAGAAACCTGTAAAAGACGAGCCAAGAGAAATATCCAGGTGACGTTATGTTGGGCAATATGTTTTCAGGTAAAATTCTAAAAGCACAATTCATAAAAGAGAAAATTGACAAGTTGGGCCTTGTTAAAATAAAATTTTTTAGGCTTGCAAAATGATTCAGTGTGTTAAAGTACTCACCACTAATCTGGTGACATAAGTTTAACTTTTGGGACATGGTGGAGGGTGAGTATTACATTCTGCAGGTTCTCCTCTGACTTCCACATGTACACATGTACACACACACACACACACACATACACACACACACACACACACACACACACACGCATGCACACACATGCACAGGCACAGTAGATAAATTATGAATTTAAAATACTATAAAAACACCACTGTCGTGACTATGCCACAATGAGACCCTGTGTTTACTCTCTGTGTCAGTTTGAATGAAAATGTCTCTTATTAACTCAGATGTTTGAATGCTGGGCCTCCAGTTGATGGTACCTTTCGGGAGTTTAGGAGGTTTGGCCATGTTGGAGGGAATATGTCCCTGGACATGGCTTTGGAAGTTTAAAGGTTTGTCTATTTTGCATTCCTTCTCTGCTTCCTGCTTGTGGTTTAGGATGTGAACTCGGCTTGCTGCCTACCTGCTGTCACATTTTTGGTTGGTGATGGTGATGGACTTTGATCCCTTTGGATCCAGAAGTAAATAAGTCCTTCTTCTGTAAGTTGCCCTGGTCGTGATGTTTTATCACAGCAGCAGAACAGTAACTAATACAGTTCCTCATGTCCACACAAAAAGCCAGGTGTGGTAGCATGAGCTTATAATCCCAGAACTAAATGATATGTGAACTTTTGGGATATTGGTGGCCAGCCAGCCTAGACTAATTAGAGAATCTCAGGTTCTGTGTAAAAACAAAATCAAAATCAAAACCAACCCTCCTCCTAAGAAACAGAAAACAAAGAAACCCAAGGTGGGCGGCCTCTTAGGAATAACGCCTGAGGCTGACATCTGGCCTCTACACACATGTATATATATGTGCACTCCTCAACAAATGCACATATACACTACATACAAAAAAAAAAACTAAAATTTTATTTCTGTAAAAGATTCTGTTAAAAGCCACCAACTGAAAGAAAATATTTATAAAAGGTGCATTTGATAAAAAGACTTCCATGTAAACTCTATACATAACTCTTAGAAAGCAGCTCTTAAAAATAAGTCAATTAAAGAGAGGCAGAAGTTCTGAACAGAGACCCACCAGAGAAGAGATATAAATGGCAAATAAAACCTGAAAAAGCAATGCTTGCATCATTTGTTGCTAGGGGATTTCAAATTAAAACAAAAACAAGATGTTCCTGCATACACCCCCAAAATACTGAAGGTAATGTTCAGTGGGGATGTGTGTTAGTTAGAGTATTACTGCTGTCAACAGAAACCATGACTAAAGCAGCTCTTATAATGACAATATTTAATTTTTAATAAAGGCTGGCTTACAGATTCAAAAGTTCAGTCCATTATTATCAAGGTGGGAGCATGGTAGTGTCCAGGCAGGCATGGTGCAGGAGCAACTGAGTGTTCAACATTGTGTTGGAGTCTTAAAGCCACGCCCACAGTGACACACTTCCTGCAACAAGGTCACACCTACTTCAACTAGGCCACACCTCCTAATAGTGCCCCTCCCTGGACCAAGCATATTCAAACCACCACAGCATGTAAAGCATGGAGTATCATTCACAATCGTGGGGGTATGAAGTCGTGCAGTTACATTCAAGACAACTTGGCAGTTCTAACAAAACTAACCAGCCTTTCTGTATCATTCAATAGCTATAGTCAGGCTTTCATCCCATTGATTTGAAGTGTATGTAACCCACAAAAAAACCAAAACAAAACAAAAAAAAAAAACCTTCCCACAAAAATTTCACTGTAGTTTTATTCTTAATTGTCCCAAATTGGAAGCAACTAAGATGATTTTCAATTGGTGAAAGAACTGACAACCTACAGTCCTTCCTTCCGCACAAAGGACTAGCATTCAGTGATAAACAGGAATGAGCTACAAAGCCACAGAGAGACATGGAGGAACTCTACATGCATATTGTCAAGTGGAAAAAGCCTGCTGGAAAACACATGTTCAGTTCCAAGTCTTTCATGCTTTGGAAAAGGCAAAGCTATGGAGCCAGTGAACAGACTCTGTGCTGTCAGGGGAAGGAAGAGCCCTGAGCAGGTGCCCCTGTGGGCTTACTTTGAGGCAATTAAGCTATTTTGTATGATGATGTTATAGGGCATGTGTGCATTATACATTTGCCAAAAGCCACAGAACTTCACAGCACAGTGAGTGAGCCTTAACATATGTACATATAAACAATGGTTTAGGATGATTCTAGGAATGAATGCAGTAGTCTGGGTAAATGTATATTGAGAGAGAGAGAGAGAGAGAGAGAGAGAGAGAGAGAGAGAGAGAGAGAGAGAGAGCGAGCCTGGTAACGTGTGTTTGCCCTGGTGACACAGGTTAACAATTCAGAAACTATTGTACATGCACACTACAGCAGGAGACCTAAATGAATGAACATTGGGAACTGGATTTCCATGCCTGATGTGGAAGATAATAGACAGACAAGAAAGGTACGTTAGAAGAATCCTGATGGTGCTAGCAAGTAGGAGACATTGATCTATGAACTCATATTTCACTTAATATAGATACAGATGGGTACATGTAAAATATTTGCAGACATGTATATATCAGTGGGTCAGCAGCACATATATTTTCTCATCTGTCAGATGAGAAAGTTTAGATTCATTAGCATTCAAGTCACAACGCACATGTTCAGAGCCAGATCCTTGTCTCAGATATATTCTCTCATAGAAAGGACCAGTGATCTTGGAGAAATGATTTATTGTAGGGTGGGGGAAGGGAGCATACAGAATGATCCTGGAGCATCAGATAATGCCAAAAAGTTTAAGAATTATTCAAACACACACAATGACAGGGTTTGTCAAAGGGCCACAGGAGTCGGCTGAAAGAACTCCTAATGGCTAACACGGGAACAAAGAACTTGAGGAAACAGAGTGGCTGGATCATATCAGCATGCATAAAATAAACACCCGTCAGTACTCAGATAAATAGGTGATTAAATGGAGGGATTTAATGTGTCCCCCCATGTGTGAGAATGCCAAATAACTTCTGTAGCTCTCTTACTTTTAAGGAGATGAAGTGTAACTCCCTATTCCTTGAGTATGAATGGAGTTATTTTCATCCTAACAATACAGAAGTGAAAGACCTAAAAGGATGACCTCGTGGTCAAGAAGCTCCAAACTCCAGCCCAGAGTTAACCAAGTGGGAAACATTAGCTGAAAGCTTGTACACTTTTTTTCTTTTCATTTATTCACTTTATATCCCACTCACTGCTCCCCTCCTGGACACCCCTCCCACAATTCCTCTTCAAAACCCTTTACCTTTCTCCTGTGAGAGGGTCCAGTCCCCCTCTGGGTACCCCCCCACACACTGGCACATCAAGTCTCTTTGGGCTAGGCACATCCTCTTCCACGGAGGCCAGACAAGGTAGCCCAGCTAGTAGAACACATTCCACGTACAGGTAACTGCTTTTGGGATAGTCCCTGCTCCAGCTGTTCAGGTCCCACATGAAGACCAAGCTGCATATCTGCTACACATATGCAGGGATACCTAGGTCCAGCCTGTGTATGTTGTTTGGTTGGTGGGTCAGTCTCTGAGAGCCCCAAGGGTCCAGGTTAGTTGACTCTGTTGGTCTTTCTGTGGAGTTCTCATTTGTTGGGAGCCCTAAAGTCTTCCTCCAGATCTTCCATAAAAGTCCCCCGGCTCCATCCACTGTTAGCTGTGGGTCCCTGCATCCTTCTGAGACAGCTGCCGGATGGACCC
Organism: Mastomys coucha; assembly: GCF_008632895.1. Taxonomy (NCBI): domain Eukaryota; kingdom Metazoa; phylum Chordata; class Mammalia; order Rodentia; family Muridae; genus Mastomys; species Mastomys coucha. The sequence goes on from NW_022196906.1 coordinate 95,278,169, forward strand.
TCTCAGAGGACAGATATGCTAGATTCCTGTCTGTGAGCATAACAGACTATGATTAATAGTGTCGAGGATTGGTGCTCACCCATGGGATGGTAAGCCCCAAAATTCTACCAGAGAACTGCTACAGCAGGGAGAAAAGATTATGGAAAGGGGTGAGAGGGAGGGGGCAGCGAGCAGGATGTAAGGTGAATAAATAAAAATAAAATATGAATCAATCAATAAATAAAAGATTGTTTGGGTTGCTTATGTATACTATCATGTCTGTGAATAGTAATATTTTGACTTTTTCCATTCCAATTTGAATCCCCTTGATCTCCTTTAGTTGTCTTGTTGCTCCGGCTAGAACTTAAAGTACTGTAGTGAATAGATATGAAGAGAGTGGGCACTCTGCTCTTATCCCTCATTTTAGTGGAATTGCTCTAAGTTTCTCTCCATTTGATGCTGGCTATTGGCTTGCTGTATATCACTTTGATTATGTTTAGGTATGTGCCTTATATCCTTGATCTCTCTAATACTTTTAACATAAAGGGGTGTTGGATTTTGTCAGATGCTTTTTCAACATCTAATTAGATGATCATACGATCTTTTCTTTCAGTTTGTTTATATGGAGAATTACATTGATGGATTTTCATATATTAAACCATCCCGGCATCCCTGGGATGAAGCTTACTGGAACACAATAGATGATGTTTTTGATGTGTTCCTGGATTCAGTTTGCAAGTATTTTATTGAGTAGTTTTACATCAGTGTTCTTAAGGGAAATCGGTTTGAAATTCTCTTTCTTTGTTGAGTCTTTGTATGATTTGGGTAGCAGGGTGTCTGTGGCTTCATAGAATGAGTTTGGAAGTGTTCCTTCTGTTTCTATTTTGTGGGATAGTTTGAAGAGTATTGGTATTAGTTCTTTGAACATCTGGTAAAATTTTGCTTTAAAACCATTTGGCCTTGGGCTTTTTGTTTCTGATTGGGAGACTTTTGATGACCACATATTACCTTAGGGGTTATAGAACTGTGTAAATAGTTTATCTGATCTTGATTTAACTTTGGAAAGTGCTATCTATGTAGAAAATTGCCCACTTCATTATGATTTCCCAATTTTGTGGAGTATAGGCTTTTGAAGTAAGACCTAATGATTCTTTGAATTTCCTCAGTGTCTGTTGCCATGTCTCCCTTTTCATTTCTGATTTTGTTTATTTGAATACTGTCTCTCTGTCTTTTAGGTTAGTTTGGCTAAGGGTCTGTCTGTCTTGTTGATTTTTTAATATGTTATACTTTATTTTTTATATTAATTGGCTATTTTATTTATTTACATTTCAATTATTGTCCCCTTTTCCAGTCTCCCCTCCTCAAACCCCACATACCATTCCCCCTTCCCTTTACCTCTAAGAGGGTGCTCACCCACCTATCCACCCACTCCTACCTTACCTCTCAAGAATCCCCCTATGCTGGGGCAACAAGCCTCCACAGGACCAAGGGTTTCCCCTCCCATTGCTGTCAGATAAGGCAATACTCTGCTACATATGTAACTGGAGCCATGGACCCATCCATGTATACTCTTTGGTTGGTGATTTAATCCCTGGAAGCTCTTGGGAAGGTCTGGCTAGTTAATATTGCTGTTCTTCCTATGGGGTTGCAATGCCCTTCAAATTCCTTCAGTCTTTCTCTAACTCTTCAGTTGGAATCCCCAGGCTCAGTCTGATGGCTGGCTGTGAGTATATACATTTGTCTTAGTCCAGATGCTAGTGGAGCCTCTTGGAGGACACCCATACTGGGCTCCTGTGTGGGAACACTTCTTAACATCAGCAATAGTTTTGGAGCTTGGTGCCTGCAGATGGAATGGATCCTAAGGTGAGGCAGTCTCTGGATAGCCTTTCTTGCAGTCTCTGGATAGCCTTTCTTTCAGTCTCTGGTCCATATTTTGTCCCTGAGTTTCCTTTAGACAGGAACAATTCAGGGTTAAAGATTTTTGAGGTGGGTAGATGGTCCCATCCCTCAACTGGGGGGCCATGCCTATATACTGGAGGTGATCTCTTCAGATTCTATCTCCCCTCTGTTGGGGATTTGGGTCCTGGGAACTGCTCGCTTCCCTGGCATCCAGTATTTTCTAGTGGTTCCTCCCTTCTCCATCTCACACTGCTACACATTTCTTAAAGAACTAACTCTTGGTTTCATTGATTCTTTGTATTGTTTTCTTTGTTTCTAACTGATTGATTTCAGCCCTGATTGATCGTTTCCTGCAGTCTACTCCTTTTTACTGTGCTTGCTTCTTCTTTCTCTCTTCTTTCTCCTCCTCCTTCTCCTTCTTCTTTCTAGAGTTTTCAGGTGTACTTTTAAATGGATGACATGAGGACTTTCTGATTTCTTTTTGGAGGCACTCAGTGCTCTGAACTTTCCTCTTAGCATGGCTTTCATTGTGTCCCATAAATTTGGGTATGTTGTGCCTTTTTCATTGAATTCTACATAATCATTTATGTCTTTATTTCTTCCAGATCATCAAGTAGAAAGTTGTTCAGTTTCTATAAGTGCATAGGTTTTCTGTTGTTTCAGTTGTTGAAATCCATCTTTAATTCATGATGGTCTGGTAAGATACAAGGTGTTATTTCAATTTTCTTGTATCTGTTGAGGTTTGCCTTGTGAGTGACTGACTATATGGTCAGTATTGTAGAAGGATCCATGAGGTACTGAGAAAAATATATAATCTGTGTTTGCATAAAATATTCTATAGATACTATTAGGTCCATTTGATTGACAATTATATTAATTTCATTATTTCTCTGTTAAGCTTTTGTCTGGATACCCTATCAATTGGTGAGAGTGAGGTATTAGAGTCTCCCACTATTAATGTGTGGGTTTTGATATAAAATTTGCATTTTAGCAATGTTTCTTTAACAAATGTGGGTACCCTTGTGTTTGGAGCATAGATGTTCAGAATTGAGATATTACCTTGGTGTATTTTTCCTTTGATGAGTATGAAATATTCTTCCCTGTCACTTTTGATTAATTTTGGGTGAAAACCTATTTTATTAGATATTAGAATGGCTACTCCAGCTTGCTTCTTGGGTTCATTTGATTGGAAAACTTTTTTCCAGCCTTTTACTCTGAGATAATGTCTATCTTTATTGCTCTGTGTGTGTGTGTGTGTGTGTGTGTGTGTGTGTGTGTGTGTGTGTGTTTCCCTTGTTTTTGCTGGTATGGGATTACTTATTTCCTGTGTTTTATTGGACAGTGGTTATCCTCCTTGAGTTGGAGTTTTCCTTTTAGTATTTTCTGTAGAGTCAGACTTGTGAATAGATATTGTTTAAATTTGAATTTTTCCTGAAATAGCTTGTTTTCTCCATCTATGGCAATTGAGAGTTTGCTGGGTATAGTAGTCTAGGTTAGCATGTGTGGTTTTCAAAGGTTGTAAGATATCTGTTCAGGCCCTTCTAGCTTTTAAATCTATGTTGAGAAGTCAGGTGTAATTCTGATTGGTCTGCCTTTGTATGTTACCTGACTTTTCCCCTTGTTATTTTCAATATTGTTTCTTTGTTCTGTAGATTTTGTATTTTGATTATTATGTGCTAGAGGCATTTTCTTTTCTGGTCCAGTCTAATTGGTGTTCTATAAGCTTCTTCTATGTTTATAGGTATATCTTTCTTTAGGTTGGGTAAGTTTTCTTCTATGATTTTGTTGAAAATATTTTCTGGGCCTTGTAACTGGGACTTCTTCCATTCCTATTATTCTTAGGTTAAGCCTTTCCATAGTATCTCAGATTTCCTAGATGTTTTAGTATTTCAGAAATATTTTAGATTTAACATTTTCTTTGAGTGATGTGTCAATTTCTTCTATTGTCTCTTCTACACCTGAGATTCTCTCTTCTGTCTCCTGAATTCTGTAGTTCCTATTCTCTTCGCTAAGTTTTCCATCTCCAGGATTCCCTCAGTTTGTGTTTTCTTTATTGCTTCTATTTCCATTTCCAGGTCTTGTGCAGTTTTCCACCTGTTTAATTGTATTTTTCTGTATATCTTTAAGGGATTTGTTTCCTCTTTAAAGACCTCTATCCATTTGATTGTATTTTCCTGTATTTCTTTAAGGGATTTATTCATTTCCTCTTTAAAGGCCTCTATCATGTTTATAAAATTGGATTAAAGGTCATTTTCTTGTGCTTCAGTTATGTTAGGATATCCATGGCTTGCTATAGTAGGGTAGCTATGCTTTGAAGATGTCATATTGCCCTGGCTTTTGTTGATTGTGCTCTTTTGATGGCTTTGGATCCTGGGTGCTCCTGTTGTAGTAGGTATTGGGAGGCTAACCTCAACGGTCCTGGTATGGCAGGACCTTTGGTCTGTGTGGTTCAGGATCTGCAGGTTCGATGAAGGTGGTCAGAAAGGTGGCAGGAGAATGGAGGTCTGGTGAGGATAGCAGGAAGCTCAGGGAAGTTTGGGATTCCCCAGTGGACTCAACAAGCAGGGAAGATGGGTGGGGGAAGGAAAGTTAACCTATATGCTTCAGGTTCAGCGGGTCTGATGAAGGTGGGCAGAGAGGTGGCAGGAGAATGGAAAGCTTGTACTCTTGTTACAGTGTAGCAAACATGGCACTCTGCCTCCACCAAGATCACCAGCCCACCCTCCCACTCTCCCCCACCCCAGGCAAATTCTTCAGTCCTGGCCTGATCACAGGAAAAAACAGAGAACCTAAACCAAAGTATATTCCAGAAAAATACTTGACCAGGTGCCTCAAGTTTCAAAACTAAGGCTATAAAATACAAGGAGAAACTCACATCTATAGGAATCTCAGGAGCCATGGTGTCTGCGTGGAGCATTGTATCCTGGGTAATGTTCAAGATCAATGACAAAAGGAAGGTACATAAAAACTTGCTCTTTCTTTCTCAGTGAAGCCTGGGTTAGGGTTAGGGTCCTCAGTCAAGTGTCAGCACTGGTTCACTAGTGACAGATGTACCGTATTAATGTCTGGATCTGATGTTCGGAGAGACGTGTGGGAGTTCTCTGTCGGGTCCTTCAAACTTTTCTGTAACTCTAAAACTTAAAGAAAGCATTGCAAGATAGGAAGTTTACAAAAGGGAGAGAGAGTAGGGAGGACAAGATATTCAAATGGAGAGAAGGATCTGCTGAGGATGCACAGGTTAGACTCCAAAGAGAGGCAGAGACCAGGGTATAAAATTGTGTCGTGATCCAAAGACACAGGCCGGGGAACCAGAAAAGCGAAAATGCCAGTGGGTCTGTTTTGCTTCGTTCCCTGAATGTCTCATGCCAGACATCTGCTCCCGGAATCCTCCAATGGCTCTGAAGCAATTCTTGTTCCAGAGGCGAGAATTTGAGATCCAAAGAGGACATGTGTCCTGCTGGCTACCGTGAAGCCCGGGCATAGAGGCTGAGCCCAGGTCTGTTTTAATCTGCGCCCCTTGTTCTGCTTAGTGAGTTGCTGAACACAGATACTATCGCTCAGCATTCATGATGGATGCTCCACATGCTCATCCTGGGACAGTCTTGCTTTGGATATAGTTCCCAGCATCTGAACTTTACAGATGAGGAAAGAGCTTTGGAAAAGCGTTAACTGTCAACTTATAAAAGCCCCACAGGTAAGAAACACCAACATTCTGCTTTCTAAAAACCCAATGTTAAGCCACTAGCACACAGACTTTCTGTATGCAGTGGCTTTCCCCGCCTGCTGTAGGACCTTTCAAGCCAGTTTTTGAAAGTCTGCCTTCTCTAAGTCTGGAATCTAGTGGAATCACCAAATGACAAGAGAAGCCTGCTTTCCCTCTGTATCTCTCACTACCCAGAGATCGACATTTCATACTAGAAGTCTCACCAGCTGAGCACACCGCTGCAGCAGACACACACGGAGGTACTGGCCTACTTCAGCTCAGCAAGGGGAAACAGCTTCTTCGCTGACAGTGGCGGGTAGAACTTATGATGAAGTATTTCGGTAACATCTCACACAGCTATGTCGCATGTTTCCCTGTGGTTTTAGATGCTCAACGCGGTGTGGTCTAGAGTGTGAGTGGACAGGGTGAAGGCCAATAGTCCCTGCCTCTGGTAAACAGGTGAGCTCCTATCTGCAAAAACTGCATACTGTTTATATCTCTTGATTGTGTTTGGGTCTTGTATCCCTGCAATATGCACGACAAGGAGCAGATTCAGCTGTTGGAGGGAAACACACCGAGAAATTCAAGGTCTCAGAGCCCATGAAAATGATGTCCTCATCATCTACCCCAAGAAAAAATTGCCTCTGGGAACATCAGCATCCTTAGCATGACCAGAGAGACAGGGAGCAGTTAGGTCAGTGTTGGACTGCCCAGATGCCCCCTGACAACTTTGTTCAGAGTAGTAGGTCATGTTCAAGACTGTGATGAACCAGGGCTTAGCCCTGTGCTAAGACCTGCAGGGTACTGTTAGCAACCCAATTCTCAATTGCAGCAGATACATTGTTTCCTGAAGACATTATCACTCTTCCTTGGCAAATGTTATTGCCTATGGGTGTTCGGGATTAACTTGTAAGCTATGACAATAACATATTTATGATGGGATTTGTTTGTGTTTTTATAGTACCTTGGGATAGAATTGGTGAAATGCTGCATTCGCATGTCGTCTTGATCCTCCCGACTCCTTTTTAAGGTTTTATTCATTTGTTTGTTTATATGCCTGTGTGAGTATGTATATACATGTATGTGTGCTTTCTGGTACATATGCCTGGCTTGCATATGGAGGCTGGAATGTGTCAAGTGTCCTCTTTCATCACTTTCCCCCCCGTTCTTTCCAGGGTCTCTTTCTGAACCCAGGACTCTTTACAAGTCTGGAAACCAGCAAGTTCTAGCAATCTCTCTTACCTTTACCACCCTCAAAGGAGTTAAAAGCATTTTTATGGACTGTCTGGCTTATTATATGGGTGTTGGCATTTGGACTCTGGTCCTCATGATTGTGGAGTAAGTTGTGCTGGTTGGTTTTATGTCAGGTTGACACACTGAACCTTTATTGAGACAACGCCCCCCACAGACTGAACTGTAGACAAGCCTGATGAGCACTTTCTTGGTATATGACTGATGTAGAAATGCCAAACTTGCTTTGGGCAGTGCCACTCCCTGGATGATGCTTAGAGTGCTATAAGAAAGAAGTCTAAGCAAGCCACAAAGGGCAGAATATAAGCAGCACTCATCAATAGCTTCTACTTTAGTTCATGCTTCCAGGTTCCTGCCTTGCATTTCTGCCCTCACTTCTTTGGTTGATGGACTACAAGCTGTAGGAAGAAATGAACCCTTTCCTCCACAAGCTGACTGTGGTCATGGTGTTTTATCACAGCAATAGAAAACCCAACTAAAACACAAGTATTCTTGGCTGCTGAGCTATTTCTCTGCAGTTCTCTGGACTTTTGAAGAAATGGGACATACAAGATACAGGGTGAAAAGGTTGAAGATGTTTCCTTATCTCTACAGAAATGATGGATCAGGTCCCAGCTCTTAAAGAAGATGTGTCAAGACCATTGTGCCTATCCTAGAGTAGAAAGGAAAGTACATGGTGGAAGTGATATTTCAGCACACATTTTGGAATGGTCCCTATGACAACAGGGGATAGAAAATTAAGTTCACTAGAATTTGGATTTTTCTGCATCAACAAGGGACGGACTTGGAAGAAAGAGAAGAAATAGAATGTTACAATTTATGGTCCAGTGTGGGGTTCTGTTCGCTGGGCATTGTGTTCTCTGGATTACGCAGTGATCACCTGCTACATATTGTTTAACACGGCCTGGCAGGCTTGGCTGGATAATGTAGGGCATTATTTAAGATGGGAAATAGGATAGCAATGACTCCTTGGCCCCCTGCCTGATGGTGTAGTTGAACTTCCAGCTATATCTTGGCATGACTGGCAAATTGGAGGAGCTCTCTTGCCAGATAGCTGTGTTTAATGGAGATCGACGAGCATCCTGTGTGAACGCAACCTAGTGGGAGAAGGAGCCAGGCACAGTCCACGTGTCCAGAACAAAAGCCCCGCTTGTTGGCAGTCAAGACATCATGTTTTCTCCTAGCCCAGTACTCATTGGACTCAGCCACTCATCCAAAACACTTTTACAGAGACATTAATATGTAACAGTCACAGTGTGTTGTGTAGATGCAGCAGTGAGCGGGACAGAGACAATGCCTGTTCTTACTCCATGAACATTTAGGAGGCCAAAAGTAATCCTGAAAGAGCCAGGGCTTTAAACAGGTTGGCAGGCACTGGAGCATAGGCAATTCACTTCCTCCAAAGCAGGTGTTGGGGGGAGAATGACCCCATCGTTCACAACTGGCCACACTGGTGGTTGGTGGCACCTGTACTCTGATGTGTGTCCGTGGTGCTTTCTGAGGAAGTGGGTAAGGGAGACATAGTTGAGATCTCCGGGTCCAGAGGAACAGAAGCAGAGACTTTGATATCTTCGAGAGCAGTGACAGAGATTACAGTGATGAGCAGAGATGTTGAAGGTGATACAACTAGCAGAGAGGAGATGGAGAGGCAGCAGATTCTGCACTACCCAAGAAACTGGGGTAAAGAGGAGGGATACCTGTGCTCAGAGAGTAGGTCCTATCAGCTTGTCCTGTCAGCATGTTTTTGAAATATACATATTCTTAGTCAGATCCCTCTCTCCAGGTTCCCCCAACTTTAACATATCACCTATCTCACTCTCAACCCCATACTTTAAAAAAACCTTCTAAGTCTCTCTCTCTCTCTCTCCCCCCCTCTCTCTGTTTCTCTGTCTCCCTCCCTCCCTCCCTCCCTCCCTCCCTTCCTCCCTCTCTCTCTCTCTCTCTCTCTCTCTCTCTCTCTCTTTGGTTTTTTGAGACAGGATTTCTCTGTGTAGTCCTGGAATTCACTCTGTAGACCAGGCTGGCCTCGAACTTATTAGCACTACCTATATGTGCATGTGTATGTGGGGTTAACAGCCTGTGGGGCATGAGAAATCTACTAATGGCTGCCCACAGCCAAGAAAAAGGGACCCTACCACAAGCAGCTACCAACCACCCTTAGCTCATCAGCTAGATGAAGGGCATCAGCAATCCCTCCCTGCTTTGTGCTGGAAATTTTGACTGGTGTGGCCTTGTGCAGGCCTTGTGCAGATAACAGCAGTTGCTGTCAGTCTGTGCGTGTAACAATGATGTTATGCCCAGAGCTCTCCTTTCACAGTGTCCACCCTCATTTTTTGACTCTTAAACTATTTTAACTCACTCTTCCCTTATGCTCCCTGATACATATCTCAATCTCTCTCTCTCTCTCTCTCTCTCTCTCTCTCTCTCTCTCTAACTATCTATCTATCATCTATCTATCATCTATCTATCTATCTATCTATCTATCCCATCTATATCTGATGTTTATACTCAACACAGTTGTTTATACTTGACACCCCAAGCAATTATGAGTCTCTGCATTAACCACTACCCTGTATACCAAGAAGGTTCTCTGATCAAACTTGAGAGCAGCACAGATCTATATATTTAAAAGGAATTTAACAACAAGACCAGTTAGCAACAAACAAACAAGCAAACAAACAACAACCAAAAAAAAAAAAACCATAAATATGTTTTCCCCTGGGGTCTATAGATTCCTAGTCATGGCTTTTGACCATATTTGTAGTACCAGGCATGCATTCCCTCATGTGGAGTAGGCTTCAAGCCCAAACAAGGAAGTAGACAGTTATCACTACACTTTTAAGACTCCATGGAACCAAGCAGGAGTACTGAAGTATATTTTCAGGACAGAAATCCTTTGTCTGTTAGTTCCTTTCCTCCTGAAATGGATTCATACCCCTCCAGGATGCAAAATGGGGTAACTGTATGTAATAGTTATATGACAGCATCACTAATAGCAGTGTCCTCTACCCCTATTGCCATCATCACCATCACTGACACTGTTATTGAATTCTTATGTGCATCCTGGAACTGGGATATTAACCTTAAATCCAATTTAAAAGAATCAGAAGGGCCCAAGATAACATAATATAGGCCAGATTTATCCTTCTGAAACAGTAAAGCATAAACAAAATACGTGAAATGATGGTTTTAAACAAGAGGGCAGTGATCCTTAAATGATAAGAACATTTTAAAGTATGCCTATGATTACCCCAACTCATCATGAAAACTACATCCTCAAAGTTATGTGATCTGCCTAAAACCACACACTTTATAAGGGCGACCAAAGAGTCTTGGTGCTTTTCAGCGGCACCAGATGCCTAGGATTCCTTGAGCATCATTCAGGAAAAGGTTGCATTTTTCAATCTCCCTCCTTCTCTCTTTCTCCCTGGCCAATGTACATAGTACATGGTACTTAGTAACATCTGATGTATTATGAGCATATTAATTATTTTTTAAATAAATTTCAATCTTCTATTCTTTTCTTAGCTAATAGAAAGTAAGTAGGTCCTTTGTTCTTTATGCTTTTTGTATGCATTTTCTCCTATCTACCACCTCTGTATATTTTTTTCTTGTCCTAGCTGAGCAAGTACTGACAAACTTTAATTGATTTTACAGATATATAACATAAGGCAGGGCATGGTGTAACACACCCAGATAATATGTGAGCAGAAAATATTTGTTATATCTGATGACTTTAGTTCTTTAGCAATATAGGTATAATGATAATTCTAGGAAATGTAGAGTAGACAGGCCTTTAAAAAACCTCTTTTAGAACCTTAAAATTGACCATCTCTAACAAACCAACTGAAAAATTCAGTGTAATCCAGAAATGTCTTTGAGAGCTTTCAAGGAGGTGCTAACTTCTGCAGTCCTGGGGCAATCTGCTCGGGTCCAGGAAAGCATCAAGTTGTAATGATGATCCTCAGAGCTGCAAGGGAGAAGAATGCATGGCTGGGGAAGTGTCTCATGCCATGGCTACCTCTTGAGCAGGAAAGCAGTGGAATCCTGAAGTATGTGATAGGGCAATTTGACTATAGGAGCCAGTCTCCTGAAGGCTTTCCAGGGCAGCAAAAACATCCTTATCCCATTGTTGAAGTAGAAGATAGCAGCAGCCTTTCCTTGCTTGGAGGGCATAGAACAACTTCACCTGAGGTAGCCACCTATTTTAATCAGGGTCTCCATTGCTGTGAAGAGACATGATGACCAAGGCAACTCTTAAAAAGAAAAACACTTCATTGGGGCTGGCTCACAAGTTCAGAGGTTCAGTCCATAATCATCATGGTGGGAAGCATGGCAGCATCCAGGGAGACATAGTGCTGGAATTGGTGAGAAGTCTACATCTTGATCCAAAGGCAATCAGGAAGAGTTTTCTTTCAACTTTGGGTGGAGGTTTAGCATAGACCCCAAAGCCCACACCCACAGTGATACCCTTTCTCCAACAAGGCCACACCTATTGTAACAAGGCCACACTCTCCAATATGCCACTTCCCATGGACCTAACATATTCAAATCACCATTTCACCCCATTGCCAGGGGACTGATTTACCGTCATGGTCTTTGGACCTGGAAGGTGTTTAGCATAGCAACCTTAGGACTTTTTCATAGCTTTCCCCTGATATTTCTATATTCCCAAGACCATTAAATAATTGTCACCCAGTTTTTGCCAGTTCATGTTATTCTGATTTCTAGTTATGACAGATCTAAATGGCTACTGAGCCAGGGTCACTCAAGTAAAGCAGAATTGTGTATTGTTGGCAGTCGAAGTCTACCTTTGACAAAGCTGGGTTGATAGACACATAATTATCTTAGTCTCAATACCAAACTAATATGACATAGGTTTCTATTTTTCCAAACTGGAACAATGCAGTTGCTCCTCTGTATTCCTTTTTAGCTGCAGTCAGGCCCTGGAGATTTGGACAAGGAAAGCATTTCAAGCAATACACACTTAATGCTATACAGTTTAATACCACAGTCTTCTAGTGCCCTGAACAGCAGGAAAGAGAATGCTCATTTTTGCTAGCCCCAGATTCTTCCATGCAGGATTGAAGAATGACTGACAGAAAACCAAAGCAATATGGTCATACCCACGAAAATTACCAGAGTTGAAGTTATCAGAACCAACAGAGGAAGTGATAGGTTGGATCTATAGGTCCAAGTGGCCCCCAATTATAGAAGCATACACAGAACCAAAACCCCTCACCATTGTAGCATTCCCCTCTTGTCTTTGCTCAGCTTCCATGTCATGATATGGAAGAGGCTACCCAATACCACCACCTCCTTATTTGTACCGTCTCCCTGGAGGGGCAACTCTGTCTAGTTTTCTCTGACATGTGTATATAGACAGTAATGAGTCACAGTAACCTGTAGAAGCCCTTCCTATGGCATATCTCCTACCTTGGCTAATGCTAAGCCAACATGTGCTCTTTCTCACTGTCCTTGTACCTTTCAATTCCATGGTGGCTTATTTTGTTTACTTACTTATGTCTGCTTATTACTGAAGCATTTTAACATATACATACTGGTGCACATGAATACACACACACTTTAATTTCCTTTTATTCTTCACTGATTTGAGTATTGCAAAAGAAAAGTCAGAACATAGACCCAACTTTGGATAATGATAGAGTTTTCTGTGTTCTCTATAGAGAGGAAAATAGGATTTATATAAGACACAAAAGGACAATATAAAATATTGACTTGCAGAACTCTTTGACTAATTCCTCTAGTTGAATGAAGAAGTACAAATTAGCCCAGAAGTTTGGAATACAGGAAGAACAACCCACAAACCACAAGGAACTCAAGAAGAAGGAA
>NW_022196906.1:95291347-95302897 GCF_008632895.1 Mastomys coucha
TAGAGGGGAAACTGGGAAGGGAGAAATTTACATGTAAATAAAGAAAATATCTAATAAAAAAAAAGAAGTACAAACACTGATAGGGCATCTCTTAGATAGCAGGAGAAATAACCCAATGGGAAGGACTCTATCACCTCAGGATCTTTTAGTCTAAGCATTATAGCTATGGCTTAGTGGTAGAGTTCTTGTCTAGTAGGCATGAGGTCCTACAGTCAATCCGGAAGCCTTTCCAAAAGTATAATAAAACTAGAAGATCCTGTAGTATAGTTAAGTAGGAACTGGGGGTGCATGAAAATAGGAACACAGTAGCATCATGCATAAAACATCCGATGCAGGGATGCAAATGGAGCCTTCACTAAATATATCCACAGAGCAGTGATGCTTGAGTAAGGTCCTCAGGACACATCAAGTGGGCAAATTGGAAGAATGGGATATGACAGTTCTGGGAAAGAACATTATGTCTACCAGGAAATGCAAGTACATCATTCTGCTGGAGTTCAAACATCAGTGAAAACAAAGAAGCTGGAGAAACAGCTAGATTCAGTCCATGATTGGCATGAATTATTTGAAGGACAGGCCAGTGGTTCCCAAAGTGTCCCTGGACTGGTGACACCACAGCACAGAAGAGCTTGTTAGAACTACAAACATTCATCCCCAGGCCCAGCAAGTGGACAATGAACCCTGGAGTTGTACCTAGAAATCTTAGTTTTAACACTCTCTCCAGGAGGCTTGGATGCACTCAGAAGCTAGGATAACAGCTTCAGGGGATGAGGAGCTATGTCAGGCTGTGAAGACTGGTAAGCTGGTATTTTGAGAAGAACTTACAGCTGTGTACAAACTTGACTGGAAAGAACAAGACCCATTACAGGTCACCAATTGGGAAGACTATTCCAATAGTCCAGATGAGAAATTAAGAAGGCCTGAGAAGGCCAGAAATGAAGGGACTAGAGAGAAGGAGGGTGAGAGATTGGAGGTGGGAAGGGCAGACACTGAGGTCATCTGGACATAGAAGATGAGGGAATCTATTTGGGCCATGGGGCCTTTGCTACTGTGACTAAGGTGGCGCTAAAGTGACCTTTGATGATCATGGAATCCAACTGGGAGAAATGCTGTCTCCAGGCACATCAGCACCCACAGGGATGCTCATTAGCTGCGTCTTTGCCTTGACTCTCTCATGGTGAAGAAGATGTCTCTGTCTGAGCCATCAGAACTACTGATGTGGAGATTATTGTATTGTGCAGTGTGCATGCAGAAAACATCTCCAGACCAGCCCTGCTGATGAAAAGAATGGAAGGCGGAGGCTGGGCGTGGGGTGGGTTGGCATTGTAATGCTATGGTATGTCATCTTACTGTTAACTTCTGATTGCCTTGAATTTCCCTGGTATTTGTATTTGTACGAGAGCACAGAGGTGGACTGGAGTGAGTTACATGGCTGTCAGTACTTCATTAATACCTATGTTTATATCATCTCAGCTTCAATATATCTAGATGCTGACACAAAATACAGATAGGAAAGTCAGATCTCTTTCTGTTCAGGAAGTTGTTCAGTTCCAGACTTACCACCTTCCCAGAAGGTGGGAAATTTCAGGCTGCAAACCACAGAGTGTGACTGTGCCACTCTGATGTTTTAACAAGTACCTAAGGGTCACATTAACATATTGCCCCATTTCCACCAAATGTTCACTTGTGGGTTGACCAGTCTGCTAAGCAGTAGTTCTCAACCTGTAGGTCGTGACCTCTTTGGGGGTCGCATATCAGGTATCTTCCATATCAAATATTTACATTACAATTCATAACAGTAGCAAAGTTACAGTTATGAAATAGAAATGAAATAGTCTTATGCTGGGACTTGTATTAAGGGGTCATAGCTTTAGCAAGGTTGAGAGCCAGTGTACTAAAGGATGTATTTAAACCCAAACCTTAGTATATGTGATTATAGCCTTATTTGAAAATAGTCTCTACAGATGTGACCAAGTGCAGAGAAAGCCATGTTAGATTAAAGTCAGCCTTGAGCCAATGATTAGCTTTTATTTAAAGAAAAAAAATTAGATTCAGACCCAGGGAAGAAATCTACTACTACTAGATCATGGTAGCAGGGTTTAGAGTGATACACAGCCAAAAGGCAAGGAACACCCAGGATGAGTCTTCACCAGGAAGAGTTAAGCAAGGGTTCTCTCTGGGGCCTTTGGTGGAAGTCTTGGTAACACTTTGGTTTGGGGTTTCTAATCTTCAAGACCAGGAGATAATACAGCTCTGTCCTTTAAAGTAAGACAGTCAGCTTATAGCAACTCAAGCCAAAGTAACCAACATACCCTTCAAACCTTTGATAGCTTTAAAGTCTACAATTCTAGCACCATGATTACCAAGGCAAAGACTACAACAGGCACCACAAGATGATTTGAAACGTATATGAGACAGACTTTGATATTAGGGGAGCCCGAGAGATAGGCAAGAAGCCTCCGGTGTATAAGGCATAAAGAAAATAGATCACATTCTTTTATCAGGCTGCCTTAAAGTGCAGTAGACTGCCATCTCAGATGTGAGGGAGAATTCCCCATAATTTCCAAGGAGAATAAAGACAGTCAGATAACCCTCCTCTCCCCTGACAGCCTATCAGCAAATGAGAGATGGAGAATAATAGAAAAGACAGAGAGGATATGAAACGGGCCCCAGACACGGAGCTCTGCTGGATTAACTCCAGCAGCATTTGTGTATGTTGTCATGTCAATAAAATTACTGAAATTGAAACCCGAAATTGAACAGAGTGTGAAAGAAAGGAGATATTACTCAAGGGATCTAGGCAGTAAATATTCACATTAAGACGAGGTGATATCTTGGAAAGTTTTTGTGCTTTGGGATGCCATTGAAGTCCAAACAAAGAGGGTATAATTTCATTATTTCCCTCTCTGCCATCCTCTGCTGCATAAAGTGCTTGGCTGTAATGAAATTGGGCTCCTGAGAAGTGAAATCAGAGTTCAAAGATGCATCAGTAGGTTGGAGCACACATTCATTTGTTCACAAGCCTTGTGGGGCTGCTTTCTGTCAGTTAGGAGTCACGAACTTTCCTTACTCACCAGCAGGACCTGATATGAAGAACAGGAAGTGAATTTCCCATTCTTGGACAAAGGGAGAAGGCTGATTGTGTGAGCAAATGAGGTTAGCTTAGTGGTGTAGCTAGAATCTTACCCCTCTTCTCATCTCTGCTTTTCAGCCATGGAATGTTTCTTTCTGGTCCCCTCTCCATCTTGAAGATCCTCACCACATCCTTAGCGTACTTTTTCTATGTATGGAGCCCTTGCTCCATATATGGGGCCTTCCACAGCCTCTGTTTCTTCTGTTATCTTAGGTAAGTCTAGTCTGTGTTGTTCCTTCTGTTGAGTATGAGAACCACGTAGGGTTGGTTTTCCCCCTTTCTGATCTAAAACTCCTTGGCAGTGGTTTTCATCCGAGACAGGCTGTGGGTCCAACAAGAAGACTGACACCCAATGCCTGATGAGGGAGTTCTGGGGCTGACATGTTCATAGAGTAGGATTCTGATTCAAAAAATAGAGAGTTTCCCAACAGCTTTCAAAAACTGCCTATGTTTCCCCTTAGGGATTATTCTTTATTGAAAGAATTGGAACCTGCTTTAAGTTCTCACATTCTTATAAAAACAAATCAAAAGGAAGCAAAACACAGCATCTAATTCATCACTGGATCCCTCTAGGAAAGGCCCAGTGTTGTCAACCTGGGGAGGAGCCCTGCTTTGTCTTTCCTGGGGAAGTTGTCTGTATGCTGAGTGCCAGGTGATTGAGCTGAAATTTTGTAAGTGATGGAAGGCGGTTTCTATTATGGTCCTTGTTTATAAATGGAAGCCAGCCTTGGAAATGTTAGCAATTGTTTTGTCGTTTACCAAGTTTGCAGGCTTGGTATTAGAACCCAAGTGTCTGCACATCTCTCCCAAACCAAGAGTTCTGCTGTGATACATTGCCACTTCCAAACTGCAATTTTCAAGAACCCATAGAATTTTGAGTCTGGTGACTATCTTGAGCCATGTGCTCTACTATATTAAATGGCATGGGCGGGGTTTCTAAACAACAGACATGTCTTTTTCATGGTTTGGATGGATGGGACTTTCAAGGGCAAGGTGGTGCTAGCAGAGAGCCAGTCTCCTGGCCTGTAGATTACGCTTCTTATCATAGCTTTATGTAATGAAAGAGAGTGGCAGATCTCTGGAGCCTTCTAAACTAGGCCACCACTCCCATACCCAAGGGCTTTGACTACATGTCCCAACTATTTTCAAATAGGTCCCACCTCTTCATTCTATCCCTTTTGTGGTTAAGATTTCAAAATATGAGTTTTGGAAGACAAAACATCCAGACAACGGTGATTCTCAAAACTCTCTAGACAAGGCAGAGACCCGCTACCTCACAGTGCTGATTTGGGTTGGGCAGATCCCACCTGCTTACGTTTGACTCATGTTTGGTTGCGATTTGCAGTTTGTCTGTGTGCAACCTCAACCATTCAGTCATTCTAGTGCTTTCCTCCAGTACCACATAGAATAATCCCTGTGCTTTGACAACTTTGAGGGTAGGATTTGCCTCTCTCTAAATCCTTGCTTTTTATTTAGTTTCTGAACAAGGCTTCATCCACGATGATTTCCAAAAGTTTTTCATTGTTTAGAACACACAAAAGTTTGTTAAGGTCTCTTTGCATTTTTGGAGAACAGACTTTGAATACAATATTGTAGGTATGGTTTGGCTAGGAAATAGCAAAGAGATGCTTTTATATCCTGATTTTTCACCACATTTGTATAGTGGTACTCAATGTGGTATTGACTAAGTTTCACACATAGTTCAATTGGACCCTACTCTGGGTTATGATTTGTGATGACCCAGGGACCACCCCCCCACACACACCATCAACAAAGACAGCAATTTTATGAGCATAAGACATGTAAAAAATATTAGCCCTTTGTGTATCTCATTGGCCAATGTTTGTAAAGACATAAACATACTACTTGACTCAAATTGAACTCATTAAAACCCAGCGATTGAATTGTGTTGCTGTCTAGATACTTCCTCATGGCTATTTTCCAAGGACTTTCATGTAAATCTGTAAGTGAAACACTCTTATCAGCTCTAAAACATTGGCTAAGCAAACACTATATAGGAAGTACATTTTGGATACAGGCTGAGATTTCCATGATTCTTCCAGTTTAGTAGTAAGAACCACTGAGACCCCCTAGAAACTAGCCGGATATGTACTGTCTCCAGTTCTCCCTCCAGTCACCTCTTAGCAAGGAAAATTGTACATAGTATAATTTAACTCGTGTTAGTACTAGATTAAGGTTCTCTAGTGAGTTCTGGAGGGCCTAGGGGACCTCTGAACAAAAACACCTAAGAGTGGAGAAAACATACAGTCACTGTATAACCTGTGTGGGGAGATGGTAAGAGTGGACCAGTTAAGGCTTCTTGGAAATCTTAAATCTTACAACTTTGTTGAGGGGAAGGGCTTGATGACAATGGATCAAACATTTCTTTTATGCCTGATGGAACTCCAGTATCTTATTTATTTCTTCCTCCCTTATTAAAATTTTTTCTCAGACAATGCCAAGCTTTCATCAAGAGAGGAAAATGATGACTCTCTAGATGTCCAATGCCCATACCAACAATTACAAGTTCACAGGCAATCTTTTTCCTGATCCACACTCACTTCCTAGTCTTGCCCCTGCAAGACCTCCATTGCTTTCAAGTAAATTCCAGTTGAAGCATCATTAATTTATTTTAAAGTACTTCCCACTGTATCTTTGAAAGTTAGAGCCAGGCACGCCTTTAATCCCTGCACTTGGGAGGCAGAGGCAGGTGGATTTCTAAGTTCGAGGCCAGCCTGGTCTCCAGAGTTAGTTCCAGGATAGCCAGGGCTATATAGAGAAACCTGTCTCGAAAAAGCAAACAAACAAAAAACCTAAAAACAAACAAACAAACAAAAACTCTAAAGTTAGAAATATAACTTTGTTTAGTTAAAAATATAATCAAAGCATTGTTCATTATTTATTATTAGATCAGCTAATCCTCCACAATAGCATCAATATTGTCAGCATTTTTGGTTCATCTTATTAATCCTAATTTTTATGGTGTGATTTCTTCTACCCTCACCTTGCAGTTGGTACTGCTCCTAAGTTTCTTAATCCAAATGTCCTCCTCCGTGTCCTCACCCTTTCTCACTTTTTAAATGTAGCCATTGAAGAAACAGTTGTTTTTCTTAAACACAGTCTGGGCTCTGCTAATTGGATCCCATGGTGTCATTTAATGAGTTTCTCTGTTCCTTTAAATTGGTAGTTAGAGCTAGGGGCTTGATTAAATCAGATTTTATTTCTTTATGTTTTTAGTAACTGCTGCATAGTGGAGTCTATACCCTCACCGGGAGGGTTACAATGTCCAGAGCCTCTGTGATGTCACCCTGCCCAGGTCCACAGCTTCATCGGCAGTTACTAAGTCCTTACTTCCTCTGTGATGTCACACTGCTCAGGCCCACGGCTTCATCGGTAGTTACTAAGTCCTTTCTTCCTCATTGCATCATATTGTCTTCACTTAACAGTGTATATAGTAATATACTGAAAGAATACCTTGCCAACAATTTGCTTACCCTGAAATGCATCTCTCTTAGAACAAAAAGGTAAATACTTGATACTTATCCCATCTTTATCGCTTTTCAGAATAATGAACCATTTCCCTAATTCCCCATTAGTAATTAGTATTAAGCTGATTTTACTTTTTTGCTGATGTTATTTCATTAGTTTATGTTTGGGCTTGTGCATTGAAACAACTACACTGGTATCAGTCCATTAAAATGTATTTTTATTGATGACTGTCTTACTTTTGGATATGGTAGATCATGGGAGTTCTTTCATCTTGGATTCCCAGTCCATTTGAAAGAAAGAAAGCTAACACTCTATTGCTTCTTAATTACCCCCTTGAGTTTGACTATGATTTTTCAGGCTCATCTTTTGTGTTTGCTCTTTCAGAACTGAACTACATCATTTTTTTTTCAAGGGGAGTTCTTTGGGGAAAAAATATTTAGAGACCACAATCTGGACCTCAGTATTGCAATGTGCTACTGAAATAGTCTGGTCTAAGCTTCTAAATACATGGGGCCAGGATAAAACTGAAAATATTTCCAAAACTAAAATTCATGAGTTCACACTGAGACTAGAAATTACAGCTCAGGATTACAGGGTTCCTACTGAATCTCAATCTCACTGATCTTTTACCTGTAATAATTCTCTAATATTAAAATTACAGGGCTCAAGATGGTAACCCTACTTTTTATATGTTTTCTGTTTGGGTATTTTTGTTTTAGTGATTTGCTTGTTTAGATTTTTGGTCTTTCTTCTGAGAGAGTGTGTGCGTGTGAATGAGAAAGCGGGAGAGAGAGCCAAGAGCAAGAGAGAGAAAATAGATGAAGTTGAATGGGTGGAGAAGTGGAGAGAATGTGGGAAAAGATGAGGGAAGGGAAGGAACATGATCAAAATATATCATAAAAATATTTAAAAATAATAATAGTGAGTCGTGTGGTGGTGGCACATGCCTTTAATCCCAGAACTTGGGAGGCAGAGGCAGGCAGATTTCTGAGTTCAAGGCCAGCCTGGTCTACAGAGTGAGTTCCAGGACATCCAGGGCTATACAGAGAAACCCTGTCTCAAAAAAACCACTGCCACCACCACCACCACCACCACTAATAATAATAATAATAATAATAATAATAATAATAATAATAATGGAAACACACACATCAACATTGTAAAACCAATCAATGGAATCCACAGTATTATTGGATAAATACCACTCATAATATTTTTATAGCTCTTTTTATTTCCTTTAAGTTTTCTTTTATTAGGATTGATCTGTTTTAAAGTGTCTTGGAATAATTTACCTGTGTTTTTTGCCACTAAGTCAAGGTGACCTTTTCTTCACTTTGCTTCAGATTTTTAGAACTTAGAATTTACAGAATTATTTTGTAAATTTTAACTTTGGTTTATAGTAATATTTTAGTCAATTTGGGCAGTTCTAACCAAATATAGGTCATGGCTTCCTAAGTTTTTCCACTCTCAATCCCCCTTTTTTTATGACACAAGACTGGTAGGTATATGTATAAAGCAAATGTTTAGTGATATGATCATAAATAATAATTACATATATTTTAAAAGTTCTTTTAGATCTATGTAATTGTATCATTGTTGCAAGGTAACTCTGCCAGAGAACACATTGACAGGCATAAAGCCAAATAGAACATCTTACTTTCATTGCATGGGGAACTCACCCAAATCATGCCACCCTGAGCCGTGCCGTTCTTGGCTTTTTTATGTATAAACCCACATCTTACATAGAAATACCTCAATTATCAAGAACAGTTAGCAACAACTGGAGATACAGAAGCTAAAAATACATGGTTAGTTTATATAGGGACCTTCCTAGAACTATGGACTATGATGAATTAAGTCTTTGTTCTCATTTGGCAGGTGTTGGGGTCTACATGCTGGGTTCTTAGGTCAAAATGATGCCTTTGTACTTTTAACATGGTGTCAGTTGTGCTGAGGTCTGGGGGTCTGTTACACCATTTATTAAAGACAAAAGAAAATTTGCATACCAACAAGAGGGGTGTACTTGTTTGTTTTTCCATAAGGAATTAAATGTAGCTGAATATTTGATACTGTAGGATGCACAGACTATAAACATCCTTCAGAATTAATCAACATTTTGATTTTATAACCACCAATGCTGACAACTCTGCTTATATAAATACAAAATAACAGTACTATATTTGGGCCACTTGAGAAATTGTTGGTAATTCTGTTTTAATCACAGCCAAATTTCTTTAATTATTTTTTTGTGAAAAACAAGTCATCCATTCAAACAACAGTTTTAACAATTAAGCATTCTAATACAATATAAGCCAAAGATATAGCAGTTTGAAGGTTACATGTTGAGGAATGTAGCTAGGTAGAATAATATTGAGAATTAGAATTAGAAATTAGTTTCAATAATTAAACTATTAGATTTTTATAAATGTAGGAAAATTTGTATGCACAGTAACAACACTGAAATTAGTAACATAATAAGTAGTCTAAAATCTAAGCTGAAGTATTTCAGAAAGTATTTTTAAAAATAATTATTTATTTCTTCTTTTAAAATTTCATACATGTATATAGGTATTTTGATCTTATCCTCTCCCTACTACCTCCCTCTAAAACATCTCAGAACCAATTAATCCACCTCTCTTCTTACTTATTACTATTACTATTAGTAGTAGTAGTAGTAGTAGTAGTTGTGAGTCCAATCAGTGCTATTCATATGCTCGTAGTGCTGGCATCCACTGGGGTGTGAGCAACCTATCAGCAGCTACAATCTCAAAGAAGAGTGACTGGCCTCCCCTCAGTAACCAATGTCTTCCCACAGTTCTCATTCTACCGGTGAGGTCTCAGGATCTCCTATCCTATCCTGTGCTAGAATTTTGTTTGGCTTGATCTTCTTCAGGTCTTGTGCAGGGAAAGACAGCTGCTGTGAATCTATCTGTGCATCAGCCATGTCATGTCCAAATGACAGTATTTCATAGCTTCCCCCATCCTCTAGCTCTTATATTCTTCCTTGTTACAGGATATTTGATCGCACTGGGAACCCTGAGGTTGTGTTATTTACTGAAAAAATCCTATTTCTAGTTGTGGTGTGGCTCAGCCCTTAGCACATACCTTTATTTCCCCTGGCTGGAATATAGACAACAGACATGCACTTAGTATGTAACTTTAATTCCCAAACAGTGAAGGTAAAGTTAGTTTGTAGAAGGAAGCACCTATGTTTAAAAGTGATGTCTAGGGCTGGTGAGATGGCTCAGTGGGTAAGAGCACTGACTGCTTTTCTGAAGGTCTTGAGTTCAAATCCCAGCAACCACAATGTGGCTCACAACCACCTGTAATGAGATCTGATACCCTCTTATGGGGTGTCTGAAGACAGCTACAGTGTACCTATTTCCAGAGCAAGCGGGGCTGACCAGAGCGAGTAGGGTAGACTGGAGCAAGCAGAGGTCCTAAAAAAGTCAATTCCCAACAACCAGATGAAGGCTCACAACTATCTGTACAGCTACAGTGTGTACTCATATACATAAAATAAATAAATAAATCTCTAAAAGTGATGTCTAATTGAATGGCAGACAAAATGCTGAGTCAGAGAAAGATTTGACAGAATAGGATACGTCTAACTCTCACAAGAAGAGAGAGGAAAGGAAAAAAGAGAGCAGAAAAAGAAAAGAGGCAATTTTACCAGGAGAGCTTTACAGAGACAGAATGTAGAAAGAACAAGATAGACACAGGTAAAGACAGAAGGCACCAGAGAATGAGAAAGAATGAGATGATTAGAACAGATTGCTAAAGTTAGGATGATCCTAAGCAGAACAATCCAGTCAGAAACTGAGCGAAATTGGATTGAATCAGTCAACTTGAAGAGAAATTTGAACCAGAACAGCTGAATTATTTGACAGTATGATCATTTATTGAAACACCACTAGGCTTCTCTAAGTGGTCATAGCCTTTTGACCAGGTTTACTGTACTGGACACAAAATGTCTCCTTTGGATCAGACTTCAAATTCTATGGAGAAAATAGTTGACTCCTGTAACCCTTATGGTATCATTCTCCCAGTGGGCACAAATTATTTATCAGGTTGACATCATAGCATGGAAGCTCCAGTATTATGTAAGACTACTGACATCTTTCTTCCCTCCTCAGCTTCCATATCACCTTTTCGTACCAGGAAAGTCAGCCAGAGGGAAAGAACTAGTTCCTGACCACGTTGAGGCCAATTTCCCCTGTCCTGTCACCAAAGCAGACCCTATCCTCAGCAATAAGATCTTACCATTTAGTTATGGTGAACAACCAAGAACAATAGTGATTGTCCATGCTGTTTTAGTTGCTACTGGGTCTCCCAGAGCAAATTCTAGAGCGTCCCATGCCGGGCACTGAGACTTAATGGCCATGTCTTCTGGGTACAGTATTGTTCACCTTGGAGAATACACAGTTAAACTTCTCTTTTAATATTATATTTTAAATGACCTTATAAACTAGCGATATTTCATAAGGCCTCCTCATATATCCTTAGTTTGGGGTAGCCCACCTTTAGATCCCTGCTCCCCTGTTTTCCTGCCCGCCTTTATCCCTGACCCATCTTCACATAAACCTTTACCCCTGAGAACTCATCCCCAGTTTTTTCATGTCACCTGTGTTCTGTTTTCCCCACTAATTATGTCTTCTACTTGGTTTACAAGATCATAGCTTTCCATAGCTTCTTCATATGCCCTTTAGTTTGGTTAGACTCTCTACCACCCTCATTTCGCAACCCTTACACCTCACATTTTGGAGCCTTTCCATCCCCCAGTCTTCCCCTCTCTTTCATCTCACCTTCATTTTCCAACTCCTTCCCTAAGTGCATTTCCCATGTAACAGTCCATTTCACATTCTAGGCTTCCACATGTACTTTCAATTACAAACAACACAAAAGATGTGAAGCTAGGACTCCCCCCC
>NW_022196906.1:95302907-95307206 GCF_008632895.1 Mastomys coucha
CCCCCCAAAAGAGAGAACATGTGGTGTTTGTCTTCTGGGGCTTGAGAGACCTCTCTCAGTATGATTTATTTTCTAGCTCTATTCATTTACATTTAAGTTTCAAGATTCTGTTTTCCTCTACAGCTAACTTTTATTCCCTTGTGTATATGTACCATATTTTCCTTATCCATTTATCAGTTGATGGACATTCAGGTTATTCCATTCCCTAGTTATGGGGAATAGAGTTGCAATGAACGTGGATGTGTAAGCATCTCTGTAATAAGATGTCCTTAGGGTATGTGCTCAGGAGTGGTATGTATGGATCATATGATAATTTTGTTTCTATTTTTTAAAGAGACCTTCAGGATGACTTCCAAGGTGGATTCACTACCTTACATTGTCACCAACAGTGTATAAACTGTCCCTTCCCACAATCCTCACCAGCACATGTAGTTAATTGTGTTCCTGATGACTGTTATTCTAATTGATGTGAGATGAAATCTTAAAGTGGTTCCAGGCTACATTTCCTTCATAGCCAAGAATGTACAGTTTTTATTAGCTATTTGTACAAGGATGTACAGTGTTATTAGCTATTTGGATTTCTCATTTTGAGAATTTTGTGTTCCATTACATGGCCTATTTTTAAAATATTTTTCTTTATGTTTAGATCTTTGAGTTCTTTATATATTAGACACCATTCTTTTGTTGAAGTTGCTTTTTCCCATTCTCTAGGCAGCCTTTTGACTCAGTTGACAGATTCGTTTATTACACAAAATACACATGAAGTGTATTTTGCTGCTGTATGGAATGATGGCACATGTAGTGCAAAGTGTGCATTCTGTGTGTTCATAACCAGTTCTGCAGTGAAATCAAATCATGCAACATGGGCGAGACATGCGAGAACCACCTCAGGTTCATTAAGTGCTTGAATTTGAATTAATATCTGTATTGCATATTTGAAAATCTTTTACTTAGGGTTAGGAACTTGCCACTGAAGAAAACTAGTTCTCCCTCCCTCAGCAGCCATTGAACTGCTTGTAACTCTTCACTAGAGGTGAGGACTAATGAGAGTTTCTTCCATCTATGTGGGTATGAGGATGTATAGGAACTTTGAAGGTCTTGTGCAGATAACCATATTCTTGAGCCCCCAATAATAAGTAGATTAGTTGTAAATGTATGTACATGTAAGCAACACTAATAAGGCACACACACACACACATACACATATATGTGTATATGAAAACAGGCAACACTAATTGGGCTCAGTAGGATATCTATCTACCTATAATAATTATAGAAGAAAAAGTCATGCATTAGAGAGGGAGGAGGGGAGGAGAGGAGGGATATGAAACAGATATAATGTACTCATGTACTAAATTCTCAAGAAGAGAGAGAGAAAGAGAGAGAGAGAGGGAAAGAGAGAGAGGGAAAGAAAGAGAGAGAGAGAGAGAGAGAGAGAGAGAGAGAGAGAGAGAGAGAGAGAGAGAGAGGTAGAGACTAATAGAGATGCACACAGCTGACTTCTGGTCTCTACTTGTGCAAGTACAAATGAGTAAACCTTAATATACACACATACACACAGGCACACACACAGACACACACAAATTTTTTTAAAAATCATTTACTGTTGCCAAATTTGTCATGACACCCACATCAGGTGTGTGACCCCAGTACCCCTGCATTGACTCTGAAGCTTATAAACTGAAGTGTCTTAGTTAGGGTTTCTATTGCTGTAAAGAAACACCATGACCACAGCAATTCTTTATCATTTGTCTTAAAAAAATCATTTAATTGGTGCTGGTTTACAATTTCAGGGGTTTAGTCCGTTGTTATTACGGCAGAAGCATGCAGTGTGCAGGAAGATATGGTGATGGTAGAGGAGCTGAGAGTGCCACGTCTGAATTCCTAGGCAGCAGGGAGTGGACTGAGGTACACATCCTCCAAAAAGAACACACCTACTCCTAATAGGGCCACTCCCTATGGAACAAGCATTCACACACACACGTACACACACATGCACACACACATGCACACGTGTGCGTGCGCACACACACATGCACTCACACGCACACACACACAAGCACGCATGCACACACACACACACACACACACACACACACACACACACGTGTCTATTCAATCCATACCCTTTCTTAAGCTCTGGGGTCTGGAATTGAGCATCACATTGCCAATATGGTTAGCTCTGGTGAGGACCTTTTTGGGGTCTAGATGACAGTTTTGTCACTACATCATGTGTCTGTGGTAGAATGAAGGGAGGGAGCTTTCCATGGTCTTCTGTAGGTACGTTAGTCTCCTTCACCTAGGCTTCTAAGATTCTCACCTCCTCCTCCCTTCTAATACTGTCAGGGTTAGGATTCTATAGCATTTATCCATTATAGCTTGCATTTCTCCTTCATACTAAAGCTCATCATGAAACTGTGGTTTCTTCTACCTGGCTCTTGCTTTGTTCTGTGGCGACTCTGTGCCTTGTAGGATTCTATTACCCTTAGATCTACCTTAAATTAGCACAAGTATGGGAGATTTGCGCTAAAGAACTGCCTGTGCGTAACAGGTAGGGCTTATCGGCAATCACTTAAAACTGAGTATCAGACATTATACTCCAAATGGAGCTGCACCTCCAGTAGGCCCCGGCCTGTTGCTGTCTTTCTTCCTCCTGAGTCTTCTGTTCCATTTTCTGGCTGTCCTGGCACAAACCACAAACTCCCAGTTATTCATTTTATTTTATTTTCTCTAGAATAAATAGATTTATTGGAACTGGCATCCGGAGAAAAAGTAGTGCTTGATCCAACACAGCAGGTTGAGGGAAGTGATAAGGAAGCTGATATTCAGATACCACTGTTAGACGAATCTGTCTCTTCCCCAGCAGACTCCCCTTAAGTTCAGGGCTCTTTACCATCCCTAAAACATTCTATCCAGCTACCTTTATTTTTAAAACAATGGAACAATTTTCTTCATCTGTCTCATTCATTTGAACCACCACTGTTACAAATAGAGGGAAATGCCAAGTTAGACTAATCTTACGTTTATGCTTCAGAGTTAGAGCTAAGTGTTCCATATTTTCTAGTTATTGCTGTTCCATACCTAGTAGTGACAGCAAGGGGGAACAGAATAGGCTTGTGTCCTTTTCTAATCCTTCCTCGTCAGTTAGGGCTTCCTGACAGGAAGCCTCAGGCTTGGCGGGAGGATTTCTTCTCACCTACCTGCACACAATCACACAGTAAAGAATCAAAGGTGTGATGGAGGCGGAGAACTAGGCTGGCAAGACTTGTGGGCAGAAAACATAGGCCTGGTGCAGGAAGAGCGGGCTGTCTGCTAGCTTGGTGACATGGCTTCTCTGAATATTCTCTTCCCCCTTTATCTTTCTTCTCATAGTCCTGGCCCTACGTCTGGGGTTACCTTGTTGGATCCACAGCAAGCTTATCTGTAGGAAGTGTGGATGTCAGGGGAGTAGCGGGTGCCCAGAGCAGAGGTTTCATATCCTGGCTATTCTGACTGCAGTCCAAAGTGAAGGGCATACCTGAAGGAAAGCAAAATTACCATGAGGGGCTCTTGCAAGTGTATGCAGTGGTGTGTGTGTGTGTGTGTGTGTGTGTGTGTGTGTGTGTGTGTGTGTGTGCTTGTATATTTGTTAAAAAATAGGATTCACAGCATTTTTGCTTTCCAGAAAAGCAGAGTTGGGATACAATGGAGTCCTTAAGGCACAGCCCCAAGCTGCTAGTTCTAGGGTTAATCAGCTCAGAACGCCTTGCTAACTCTGTGCCTTGACTTTCTTCAGCCTTCTCTTCTCCTCTCATTATTCTCTTAACCAGAGAAATTCATCTCCTCTTTCCAACCTAAACCAAGCATTGGTCTAGTTTCCCATATCTAAACATTCTTAGGAATATCTTATTAGCAGAAAAACATATACCCAGGGTCTTCATCTTCATATGTCCAAAACAAGAATAGGCTTAGAACAGTTACATATATATATATATATACATATATATATATATATATGTATATATATATATATATACATATATATGTCCAGCATTCAGTTTAATCTGCCTTCCTTTCCTCTTCCTTCCACACTCAGACCTTGAGTGTATGGGGATTTTTTTGTTTGTTTTTACATTTATTAATTTGTGTTATGTGATGGATGTCAGAGGACAACTTATAGGAGTCAGTTTCCTCTTCACAATATAAGTTCAAGGTAAATGGAACCTTGTCACCAAGTACCACTACTTTTTTGAGTCACCCATCTGTCTGGTCCCAATTCTCTCTCTCTCTCTCTCTCTCTCTCTCTCTCTCTCTCTCTCT
>NW_022196906.1:95307348-95352007 GCF_008632895.1 Mastomys coucha
CTCTCTCTCTCTCTCTCTCTCTCTCTCTCTCTCTCTCTCTCACACACACACACACACACAGAAATATCAGAAAAAGAAAGAAATTGTGCACAGTCCAGAGAGCATAACACTTCCCATGTGGTATAAGTTGGACCCAATGAGTTTTTCTCCTTCCATGCTTCCCTCCATTCCCTTTCTAAACAGATGATCTTTCTGTGTCTGCCTGAAACAATATCCCAGAGCTGTCTCAGCTCTGCTGTGGTCTTTTATCCCATCCACAAGGTCTTGCTGGTTTTTACATATAGGAACAAAAAGAATCCAGAACCCCGAAAAATCTAATAGCTTATTTCTGCTGGTAGCTGGAAACACCCCCAAAATTAAAAATTAAATACAAAGATAATTATGGTTTGAATAAAGTACACTTTAAGTAGGTAATTGATTAATACCTTTTCCCTCTATGCATGATGCATCAGTCCTCCTCTGTGAGGTGTGGAGGGAAGAGACTCTGGCCTGAATCCATGTTTTCCAACCTTAGCCAAACTGGCTACTCTTTCCACCATCCCTCAGCAGCCCACAATCCTAGACCAGCAGGCGTTCAGCCACACTTTGGATCTGTTATTTTCCAGACTTCAGATAGGTCACAAGTCAGACCCACAGGCCTCAGCCATTGGCCTTTGTGGTCTGAACACTCTGGGCAGATTTGCCATGTGCATCCCTTGATTCTCCCTCAGTGAAGAACTTTGCATATCCTCCCATAGTTCAGCTAAGGGACAGAGACATTTGGAAATTCGGGGCCCATCTTATTAAAGTCTTTCCCCCATCTCTCTACCTCTACTTCCAAAAGGACAAGCCAGTTCTGATGGGACAGAGGTGGCCTGGCTGGGAGTAAAGCATGAGTGCATGGGGAAGCCATCACTCTCAACCTATATATACAGCCTTCCTGGGAATCTAACCCTAGACATTCTGACCCCTCACTGCATGTCTACTTTCCATATTCTGTTCCCCCATGAAGGCCTTAATAAGCATCGTGCCTACTCATTATTTGAAAATTTCTACAGAGCTCTACTTTCAACGAGAGGGCTTGAGGAGGTGTTGTGTCTTGGCTTCTCCTCCCACATGAGTGCTCAGAGCATCAATTGCCAGTCTTTAGGCTAACTGTGGGCATCAAATGTCATCTTGAGTTTTCTATGTCATTCTCTCTTGCTCCAGAGTCCACACATCTAAGGCTCCTCCTGTCTGGGTTTTCCACTGCTGAGTCTGAGTGAGAGTTTGGGTCAGGGCTCCTGAGACTCTTTGTAGAGCCCAGAACCCACTATGGTTAACAGCACAACTTTCTGGTATGCGAGTCAGGGAATGAGGGGGTTTTATAGACATTAGTTTGGGAAGTGTCTATGGGTCTTGGGGCTTTTTCTCATCAGAGATGTTTTTGTATAATGGGAGATAAGGTGTCCCTTAAGAGCACTCTATAAGCAGAACCCAAGTGCTTTGTTGACCATACATGTTTTGCGTAATTCTAATGATTATTTTTAAGACTCCAATCAGTATAAATACCTGGAATGCTTAAACATATTCATGGTAGTTTATGATAGAGTATTTCAAATGAGCCCTGACAAGAAGACCCTGTGGCAGATGAGCCATCCTGCCTAGTCCCTGGCACGTAACAATCACAAACTAAGAAAGAGCACTCTGCTGCCGTGGTTCTTCCTCTTGTTTCTGAAAACCTGAAGTGGGTTACACACTTCTTGACTGTGTGTAGTTAGCAGTGAGCCAAATGTCACCATCTGTGACCACATTTTACCCCTAAAACTGATTCAAACCTGTGATACTATAATCTTCCTGCCAAGTCATAAATCAAGAATAAGGAAACAGGACCCTGGGGCACCATATCCTACAACACATAGACTGTCTTACAAAATTTTCAGTGTAGACAAAATCCTATTAGAACAAACCACTTCTCTGAACTGATCACTTTATTTGCATTAAAATTAGCATAATATTGCATTTATGGAGGCAATATCTACAGAATTAGCATGGATGCTGACAATTACTGGAAAAATAAAGTGGAATTCCCTACACCTATAACCTGAAGATGAATGTTAAAAGGACGGGGCATTAGAGATATGCCGTTACCATAACAGAGGGTAGTGGAGATTATCACGAAATTGCAGATGAATTGGTTTGCAGGTGAAAGCCCAGAACCCACTATGGTTAACAGCACAACTTTCTGGTATGCGAGTCAGGGAATGAGGGGGTTTTGTAGACATTCATTGGGGAAGCGTCTATGGGTCTTGGGGCTTTTCCTCATCAGAGATGTTTTTGTATAATGGGAGATAAAGTGTCCCTTAAGAGCACTCTATAAGCAGAGATGATACTGCCACTCCACTGTGTTTTCCCCTCTGCTAATGGTTTGGGGCGTGTATACTGGAAAATGCATAAATAATCCACATTCCTGCAGCATCTAAACATCAAGACCTAACCCTGATCAAATAGAATTGCCAGCACGCCTTCCTGGGTAGATCTTGCAAATGTTCTTTCTTTCAACCCACCTTTATTACACACCTACTTAGCACAAACTCTGCTCCTGTTGATATGGCTTCTTAGCTGGGCTTCAGGCACACCAATGAGGATTTATAACCATGTGGGCGGGGCGGTGAAGATTTAAATGTGGGATGCCATGGTAATATAAAATGGGGGCCTTGACCTTGCCTGACCAACAGAGGAAATCTGAGTAGCCAGCATCCATGAGGTCAACTCCTTCTCAGCCTCTAAAGACCATGCCTGCTTTTGCAAATGGAGTACGAAAGAGGTACAAGAGAGGTCATTCACAATTCTGTCATTCATAAATTTTCCTGAACCTTTTTTGAAGGCATTTGTATTTCCTGCCAGCGTCACCTCTTGGGGGTGATGAATTCCAACGAGTTCCAATCCATTTATTACTCACTGAGAGAGAAAGTGCTTCCTTTTATGTCTGGAACTAAACCTGGATCAGATTTTTCGGGATATCCCTAGTCACAGACTTGGGGATTTGGTAAGTCTATGGCTGTGGACCCACAAAGTTTTGTGATCCCTCTCCTCTCAGCCAGTCAGGCACACCCAGTCCATCTCCCTGTCTCGGAATCTTTACCTCTTGTGTCTTTTTAGAATGTAGCATCCAGGACATCCCTCAACCATCGTGCTTCATAGAAAATCAAGAGTATTTTCTGTAAGGGAAGAAAGGCATCTGCTTACAGGATATGATCACGTGGTGTAAGAACACAAGGTATCTAGCTGAGACACTTTATGGAGAGTGCTTCCAGGCCTTGTCTAGGGATGACCAGAGGATTAGCACAGACGATTGGGAGTGAGTGAGCAGATAGCCTGTGCTGGTGGGGCCCCTGCTCTGATCACTGCTGAGAATTCAGGCCTTTTATGTGATGCAGAGTGAGGGAGTTTCTAGATGGAGTTCATTGAGGTGGAAAGATCCCTCCTAAATAGAGGTGGCACCATTCCATGGGCTATGGTCCCAGGCTTAGTAAACAGGAGAAAGTCAACTGAACACTGTGATCCATCTTTCTGCTTCCTGACTATGGATGTAATGGGACTATCCACCTTATTCCTCCGCTTCTGTACCTTCCCTGTCATGATGGGCTGTACCCTTGAACCATGAGCCTGTTAAATGTCTTTCATCAAGTATTTTATCACAAAAATGAAAAAAGGAACTAACGTACTGCCTTATAGACCTAATTGATTATTTAGCTAACTTTGATATTTTTGAGACAAGGACTTCTACTTTGTGCAGGCTAGACCTGAACTCTTAATGGCCTCTGACTCCCAAGGCTGGAATAATAAATATCCACCACCATGCCCAGCCTAATAAAATTATTTATAATGTTTTCTTCACAAAATTGTTGTGTGTTATAATTATATGCTAGAAAATTTTCATTGGCAAGCATTTGGAAAATGGAAGAAATGCTGCATTTCTTCCTTACTTTTCCATGATACATTAATAATTCTTCCTTGTACTGGGGTATTGTCAATTGCCCTTTGCATTTAGTGTACCTCATGGACACTGTGCCTGCCAGAGGATTCCCTGAAAACATTGTTTGAAGTGGTTGCTCAACAGTCTGCCAAATGGATATAAATTTGGCCAGCAATTCTCCTTTGGATGGGCCAACTGTTTCCAGTGTTGGTTATCACAAATATTTCTATTCTTAAAAATGTTGTTTTGACCTTCCAGGACAGGTCTGATTGTTCCCTGATCGCTACATATGATTGAAACTTTTTATCTAGCCCAGTGGTCTTCAAACTGAGGTGTGCTTGCTCTAATTTGTGATGTAACATCAGCTGTGGGAACAGAAATATCTTGTTTTTTGTCGCTTCCTATCTTACACATTCACAGTTACAATCAGTATAGTGGACCGACGTAACCATGTGTGCAGGCGTTACAGTTTGAACCTGGAATGTCAAGTTTAAAATGTCAAGTTTTCCATACATGATCTCCAGTGTGTCTCGTAATTTAGAGGCTGTGGGGCCTCTGAGAGGTAAGGTCTGACAGGCAGAAGTGGGTACTAGGTATGGGCACTTGAAAACTGTATCAAACTCTCTCCCAGCCAAAGCTGTCTGTACCCTGGCCCAAGCCAACTGATGTAACCACCAGCTCCTGCTACCACAGACCCAGATATTGCCAGTGACATGCCTTACCCACCACGATGGCCCGAAAACCTCTGAAACCATTGAGCTAGAACTAATCTTTCCTCCTTTAAGGTGTTTCCAATGGATTGTTTGTTCTGGGAACTAGGAAAGTAACTAATGTAACATGCAGCTGCTATCAAGTGCCCCTAATCAAAGGACACAGACATGGCATCCCTTTTAACTGTTGCTGCTGCTGCTGCTGGTGGTGGTAATGGTGGTGGTGGTGGTAGTAGTGGTGGTAGTGGTGGTGGTGGTGATGGAGGAGGTAATGGTGGTGGTAGTAATGGTGGTAGTGGTGATGGTGGTGGTGGTGGTGGTGGTAGTGGTGGTGGTGATGGTTATGGTGGTGGTGGTGATGGAGGTGGTAATAGTAGTGGTGGTGATGGTGGTGGTGGTAGTGGTGGTGGTGGTGGTGGTGGTGGTGGTGGTGGTGGTGGTGATGGTGGTGGTAGTGGTGATCATGGTGGTGATGGTGGTAATCACCTGCAGATCACTGATCTACATCACTCAGAGACTTTGCAAAGCTTTTCTCTCCTGGAGTTTTCCTGAAGCCTTGAGACTTTTAGAAAAGGAAGGCATCCAGGGACTCCTAATTTTCTGCTGTTTCTTCTTGATCCCTTTCAGCCAGCAGTGAGGTAGCTTTGGCCATTGGAAGTATGTGTGTGTGTGTGTGGGGGGGGTGTTGTTGCATGAGTTTGTGAGTGCATGTGTGCATGCATATGTGCTCGTGCGTGTTTGTACATGTGTGTGTGTGTGTGTGTGTGTGTGTGTGTGTGTGGTGCAGAATGACTCTCTTTTTCTGAACAGACAGGGGCAACGCTTCTCTAGCTTCCTTTCTCTCTCTCTTGGCTCCAAGTTAGATGTTTCTTTCTTCAGTCTCTGCTCCTCCCCTAGTTCCCAGGCACCCACTTTTATTGGACTTTCTGAATGCTTGCATGGTTCCTTTACCCTTTTACAGTACTATCATTTTTTTAAAAGCTCCCCACACCAACATAAATAAAAATAAAAAGCATTCCTTTAAATAACGCCATGGTCCTTATAACTTTATAATCTGTATTTGTTTTAATATCCACACTTTCAGCATGTACAATTTGGCGAATCTTGATGTGTGAAAACTCACGTGAATCCATCACAATAGCATGGATGTATTTCCCAAAGGCTCTCTGCAAAGCGGTATAGCCTGTTTCACCTACTTCCATCACTCCCAGGTTAATAGAGCTACTTTATATCATTACAAAGTGGTCTACCTTTTCTAAAGTTTATATAAATAGGGCTATTATGTGTCATTTATCTTCTGACTGGCTGCACGGAGTCAGCCTAATTATTCTGAAATCCATCAGTGTTGTTTTATCAATGGCTCATCCCATATTGCTGTTAACTATTAGTACACGGCTGTATCATAATTTGTTCACTCACTTGCCTGTTAATAGACATTTGAGTTGTTTTCATTTGGGGGCTTTTGTGAATGGAATGGCTATGAGCCCTTACTCACAAGCAAGTACTTACTTGCTTCATATGGGGGTGTATATTTCGTTTCTCTTTGGAAAATATCTAGAAGGATGGGTGGGTCATAATAGGTGGGTTTTAAATTTTTAAATAGATTTATCTTTGTTAACTGTGTGTGTGTGTGTGTGTGTGTTGTGTATACCTGTGCATGTACATACACATGGGTGCAGATGCTAAGGAGTCCAGAGTTGGAGTCACGGGTGATTGTGGGCCTCCAGCTGTAGCTTCTGGGAGCCACACTTGAGGTCCTGTGGTATGTATGCTTAATTATCCAGTCCAAGTATTTAAACATTTTTAATCTAAAATAGTTTCTCAAGGTAGTTATATCATATCACATCCTACCTGTGTGGGGAGAAAATGTCGTTGGATCCCTGTCTTCCTCATTGCTTGGCATGGGTCAGTGCTGCTATTTTTAAATGCTCTCCCAGACCTGTAGGAATAGAAGTAGAGCACAAAAAATTAGAACACAGTAAATCTGAAGTGCTTCAAAAGTCTGAAGCCCCTTGAGAAGCTATGTGATGCCACAAGTGGAAAATTCCACCCCTAGGCTCGTGTGATGAGCTGGAGTGAAAACACAGGCACACCAGAAAACAATGAGGGGAATGGGAAATGGGAATGGACTTCACGTTTAGACTTGGGTCGCTTCTCAAATAGTGGGTCATATTCTCAAATATTCCAAATTCCAGAACGAAATCTGAACTGCTGTGTACTAGTAAGGGTTCCCTGGAGGAACAGAACCCAGAGAATGACTTTCTCTCTATGCCGTATGCCACCGTACCGCTTTGCTAAATACCGAGAAGAATGGTTGGGTCATAGTAGGTGGATTTTTCATTTTTAAATAGATTTATATCTTTCTTAATTATGTGTTTGTGTTTGTCTGTGTGTGTATACATACACACATATCAATTTGAGTGGCTTATAGGCTCTGGTCCTCCTAGTCCAACAATGGGTGTCCATCAGCAGAAAGTCCAAGAATCTAGTAGTCGTTCAGTCCTTGTGCCTGACGTCTCAGCTAGTCTCCAGTACACAACCACAGTTCTGAAGACTTAGGCTCTAATGCCAGTGAAGGAATTCTCGTGCTATCCTGAGTGAAGACAAGCAGGCAAAGAGCTTCCTTCTTCCATGCCCTTTATATAGGCTGCCAGCTGAAGGTGTGGCCCAGATTAAAGGTGGGTCTTCTCACCTCAAAGAGCCAGATTAGAAGTGGGACTTCCCACTTCAAATGAAGAAAGAAAAATAAGCCCTCACAGGTGTACCCAGCCATTTGGCTTTTAGTTAATTCCTAGTGTAGTTAAGTTGACAAAGATGAATAGCCATTTGAGTAAGGGATTCTCAACTAGTATTTTGTTATTTTCTTTGTCCAAAGACAAGTTATGTTAATTTGTCTTTCTCTGTCTATCTCTGACTCTGTCTCCATCTCGTCGCCTCTCTCTGTCTGTCTCACTCTGTCTCTGTCTCTCTCTCTCTCTCTCTGTCTCTCTCTGTCTCTCTGTCTCTCTCTCTCTCTCTCTCTCTCTCTTTCTCTCTCTGAGTGTGTGTGTGGTCTAGAGGTTGATACCAGGTGTCTTCCTTGGTCACTCTCCACATTACTCGGGGTCTCTCATTGAATTCGTAGCTCCCTGGTTGGCTAGGCTGTCTGGTTGTCTTGGGTGGCTTGTCAGTGAGCTTCTTGTATCCACTGTTTCTGTCTCCCTAATACTGAGTTTGTTGACTCACATCAGCTGCCGGGCTTTTTATATGGCTGCCTGGGATATGATCTCAGGTACTTATGTTTTAATGGCAAGCACTGAACTGACCGAGCATTTCCCTAATCCCATGTTGAGCATCATTTCAAGGAAACTCACCTAGCCATGTGCCTATTTTTTGTTGATGTGTTTTCAAATGTTCTGCCCATTTATAATTATTGATTTTGTTTCTCTCCTTGTTTTTGAGAGTTCTTTATATATACATTGTCCCTGGCCTGCGGTAATTTGGCTTACAAGATCTTGAGCATTATAACTTTAAATCTTGATCTTCTGGGTTAATAACACTGGATAGGGGCAGCAATACTCTCTTTGATGACAGGGACACTGAGCTGTGCACAGCTCCCAGTCAGTCACATGGTCCTGAGGATAAACCATAGATATCTGCAGTATACTGTATGGCTAAATCCTGATGTTTGATAGATAGGATGTAGTTTTGTCTGTGATGTTTTCAACTGATGATAGGTTTGTTGGGACAAGAACTTTTAGTTTAGATATTATCAAGTTATCATAAAGTGGAGACATGGAAATTACTCAAGTGGTAAAAAATTGCAGAGCTTCTGTGCCGGCCTCATGCGATGGCATTTCATTAACACTGTTGGAGATTGTTGGTATTCTGGGCACATGCTTCCTATCTGATATGCACTTTGCAAATATTTTCTCCCAGTTGTATCTTGTGTTTTGAGTCTCTTGGTGTCTTTTGAAGAACAGATTTAATTTTGGCAAAATACAATTTACCATTTGTTTTCGCTTGTGGATTGGGCTTTTGGGGTCGTGTC
Source organism: Mastomys coucha (assembly GCF_008632895.1). NCBI lineage: Eukaryota > Metazoa > Chordata > Mammalia > Rodentia > Muridae > Mastomys > Mastomys coucha. Next base: position 95,316,026 of record NW_022196906.1, read on the forward strand.
TGTGACTGTATTATCTAATTCACCATCACAGAGATCTTCTTGCTGTTTTATCTTAGAATTCTTTTGCTGTGCACTCCAGGCCTATGACTTTCCTTTTCTCAACTGCTTCTTTGTTATGGTGAACTTTTGTTTTTCTGCACGTGGATGTCCACTTGTCTTAAGATGGTTTTTGGAAAGGTATCTTCTGCACTGAGAAAGAAAAAGGGTGATGCTCCACCCTTCCTGCCAATTGGTGGTCCCTATGTGTGGGGGTCTGTTCTAGCTATGTGTGGTGGTTTATACACACAGTTGTCTGTCTGTTCTAGCTACGTGTGGTGGTTTATAGACACAGTTGTCTGTCTTGAGGCCAGTTTCATTCTGTCTTGATTGCATTGGCTTTATTACAATTCCTGAAATTGGCTAATGTCAGTTCTCCATTTTGGTCTTTTTCAACACTGTTTTAATTATTGTTGGTGATTAGAATTTCCATATACATTTCTGTAATAAGAGTGTTAATTTCTACAGAAAAGCCTGCTGAGATTTGACAGGAATTGCATTGAATCAATAAGTCAATTTAAGAGATTTAACATCCTAGCAACACTGATCTTCTGAGGCCTGGGCACAGGACGCCGTACAACTTATTTAGGTCATCTTTAATGTCTCTCAGTGCTCAAAACCCTCTTTCCATGGAATTAGTCAGATGTAAAGATATTTTAGTGAGCCTTATCCCTAGGTAGATAATATTTTGAATGCTATTCTAAGTGACACACTTTTTAATTTTAATTTGATTGTTCATTGCTAGTGTATAGAGATAAAATTGATTTTTTAGTGTATTGATCTTATGTGGTAGAACTTTTCTGAGCACACACATCAGTTCTAATAGCTTTTTTCTTTGGGGGAACCCATTGACTTTTCTGTGTAAATGATTGTATTATCTGTGAACAAATATGGTTTTAATTCTTTCTTGTTTTTTCCTTTATTTTTCCTTCATGCTTTATTGAATTGGCTAAAACCTTTAGGAATGTTGAATGAATACAGTGAGACTGAATATCTTTTCCTTACTGTCAATCTGAAGTAGGACATTCAATCTTTCACAATCATGATGTTCACTGTAGAGTTTTCATGTCTGCCCTGATTACATTAAGGAGTTTTTTTCTGTTCCTAATCCGCTGAGAGATTTTTGGCTTTGTTTTAATCAGGAATGGAGATTTAGTTTTTTTCAAGTGCTTTTTCTGCACCAAGTAAAGTGACCTTTCCCTCTTTTTAGCTTATTGATGTAAATTACATTGAGATTTTTAAATTATTTATAATGATAGTATAATTACATTATTTCCCCTTTTCTTTCAGATATGTCTCCTTTCTCTCTTTCAAATTCATTGCCTCTTTGTTTATTAACTGTTGTTATATACATATATACACATACATGCATATATAAGTACATATGTGCACATATATGCATATATGCATTCCTATTATATATGCATATATATATAAATAGTCCTAAATATATAAATATAACCTATTCAAGTTACTCAGCTATATGTTACTTTGTATGTATGTTTTCAGGGCCGACCATTTGACACTGGATAATCAATTGGCGTGCTCTTACCTAAGGAAGATCATTGAGTTTTTAAATACTAAATCACCCAAGCCCTCCTCAAATAGAGATTGTTCAGTTGTGATGGATTGTCCTTTTTGCGTAATTTTGAATTTGACTCTCTATAAGTCTGCTTGAAACATTTGAATCTACATACACAGGAGTTATTACCTAGAGAGTTTCCTCTCATAATAACTTTGCCTATATTTAGTATTAAGGTAGTGCTGGGCTCATGCAATGACTTGGGAAGCTTTTATTCCTTATTACTTTCCCCTTAACTGGCAGAATTCACCAGGGAAGCCATTCGGCATTGGAAGTATTTCATAGGAGAGTTTTAAACAGCATATTTAGTTGTTTAATACAAAGATATCTACTTAGGCTATTTTTCTCCAAGCAATATTTCATAGTGTATAAGAGTTTTGAATATTCTAAGCCTCCAAATTTACTATCATCAGGATAGTCCTAATATACACCATAACCCTGTCAATATCTGTCATTTTACATCTCCCATTCCTGGAAATTCCAACTTGAACTTCCCTTTCTTTGCTGGTTAATCTGGCTACATGTTTATAGATGTGCTTAGAATGCGGAATTTTAGTTTTATCATTCTTTTTCTGTTTATTTTTTGTTGGTATCTATTTTTGTTGGCTATTATTTTGTGTCTTTTGATTGCATTCAGTTTACTTCTTTGTCATTTCTACATTCTTGGTGTGGAAACTGAGGTCACTGAATTGAGGCCCTTAGTGCTATCAACCAACCCCAGAGTGCAACATTAGCTGCATCCTGCAAACGGAAAACACACTTTTATTACTTTATACTTTCTAGTCACAGATTTGATTTCTTCTTCAATTGATGGATTATTTGGAAATATATTATTTACTTTTCAAGTATATATTGATTTTTTCAAGCTCTTTCTGACACTGATTTATAATTTTATTACATTTTGACCAGAAGATGTACTTTGTTCAAATTCAATTATTTTAAATCTGTGGAGACTAGCTTCTTCCACAGAGCATAGTTTATTTTGGTGAATGTTTCTTTTTAATTACACTTGAAAGAAGTACTTTCTGATGCATTGGATAGAAGGTATTCTATCAGACTGTCAATCAGGTCAAGTCAGTTGATACTGTTAAGGTTTTATATTCCTTAATGATTTTCTGTCTCGTTGTTTTATCAATTATTGAGAGAAAAGATTTAAAATCTCCTAACAAATTTATAGCTCTGTTTATACTAATAGTTCTCTCAGTGTTCATTTTTTGATGTTGGCTTTTCGTTTGGAACTAAAAAGGTGTTTAGGATTGCTTACATCCTGCTGGTGAATTGATCTCTTTTTCCCTTTGTTATTCTTAACTGGATACTGAATATCTGAGTATTAGCATAGTATTGGGTTTTGTTCTGGGCAACATTTAAGTTACATTGAAACATCTTAGTAATCTTGGTTCTTGCTGAATTTCTTGTCAAACAAAGGCTGTGTTATTGTCATGGTAGAAAGTGGATGAGTAAAACCGTACCTCACTTCTCAGAGCAGGCCTGGGGTTAAATAGCTTTTGTTAGAAGGAGTGTCTGGGAAGGAGAGTTTATTGGCTAAGTCTTCCAGGCCTTTAGGTACCTCATTAAAATGGAGATCTGTCTTGAGGCTCCATGACCACAGGTCATGTTCTCTACCTGTGGAGGACCTTGGGTTTGTTCCTATGTGACTGACAGACACAAATCTATGGAGAGCTGTGAGAGGCTGTAGCTACATGACAGAAGCTGGGTGCCCAGGAGTGGGGCGAAACGCTTTACATCCCTCGAGGGTCACCAGGGTTTCTAGCCTTCGCTCATCCAGGAACTAGGCTGCCTTTCATTGTCCTTCAGTGAACTACATTTTCCACTGATCTAGAAAGGGAGCTGCTGACTGTCTATCTGTCTTCCCTTTGTGGTTTGACTACGGATCCCACTCCCCTTCATTTTTTTTTTCCTTCACCATGATTCTACAGATCTCTCTGCAGCTTCTTCTTATAGGAAGATTTAGCAAAACTCAGACCTCAGGTACAGTGTATATTTTGCAAATAGGCAGGGATTAGCAGCATGAAACACGGATGGATGGGGAATTAACATTCTCCCTTGACAGTTACAGCAATGCTCTCTTAGGTCTCTGGAGACCTTTGTTTCCGAGACTCTTGATGCTGTTTGTTATGTGGCATATTGTCACAATAACTAACAGATACACAGTGCTTGGTAAATGTCACAATACTATTTCCTATAAAGGTTGTGATTATATTAATGTTTGTACCATATATGGCTTGACAAACTGAGCTCCATCTTCATGTTTTAAGTTTTGAAAGCAAATGCACTGACTAGTGTTTTTGTTACCGCTTTGTTTCTCAGAACCATCGTGAATTTGCCAAGCACCTGTGAGTCATGCTTGCATGAAACATTAATGTGTCTCATTTCCCTTCTAGTGAGTGAAAGAGATTAAGCCCCTCCAAGGCAGCTGCTTGTAGAAGAAGCCAAACACCGAAGTTGACAGAGGCAGCAGACCATGTAGCCCTAGGGGCTACGTCTCAAAGAGTCATCTATTTCTGTTTTAACTCTTCCTTCCTTTGTAACCATGTGTTTCTGATGGGCAGTTTTCTGGTGCATAACATATGCCAACCATTGCATGAGGAATTAAGGAAAGCCAGCTTGATGCCACCATAGCCCTTTTACTGCTGTGGTCCAGTCTCTGTCCTCTTGGTTGACTGCCAGCTCGGAATTCACATGCTTGTTTGGTTACTGTGTTGCTCTCTGCATCTCTCCCAGCCTATTAAGGACCCTACTCAATGAACGTGTCAGCTAGTACATGGAAACACAACAATAGCAAGTCCTGCTGTGAGATGGAGGGAGTTCCAACTGACCTTTCTTATCCCTGGCTTCAGGTCCTATTGCATGCGCTCCTTTCCATCAATAAGGCTGGGTATAACCACGCTTTCTTTATTTGCTAGATAATATGTCCGCCATGAGAATATTTCTATTCTTGTCCATTGCCTACTTATCTCTTGAGGTCTTGATTTAAAAAAAAAAAATCAATTTGTAGGAATTCTTTATGTCGCAGAGATATCAAACTATTTCTGAAGTGTTTGCTGTGCACTTCTTTGTCTGATATTTGTCACTTTGGCTTTTGCTCTACAGAAGATGTGTGTTTTGAGTGTAAGTCCTATGCCCGTACACAACAAGGGCCACATTTAAATGTGTGTGCTTTCATCTTTACATACTCTATAATATGTTTTCTCAGGCAAACTAAGTCTGACTATAGAATGCTTAGGCAGCCAAGGATGTATTCAGGGGAAAGAAGAAACTGGATCACTCTGTGAGAGGAATGGCTAATGACACTTTCCCCCTGATGAGACTCTGTGTCCCACTCTTCATTTATGGATTCTAAAATATTTATTGCACATCTACTCTATGCCAGGCTCGACTGCCTAGGACATTCTGCACCCTTATTTAATGGTCACTGAGATTTAATTGAGGTTTGATGAGATGGATGAATGGTAAACAATATCAATAAAGTTGAGTATTACCTTCACTGCATTCTTAGAGTTATTATCTTTTAGGATCTATAGAGACAATCTTGAGAGAGCAGAGCAGACTTAGCCCCTACCCTTCAGATGTTCACAGAAGATTGGAGAAGGCAGACAAACAAAATACAATTAAAATGGAATATGTCAGGAGCTGTGAGGGGAGGTTATGTGGTTTGGGGGCTTGAAAAGATGCAACTAGGTTTACGGGGAAGGCACAACTTCTTGGAGTGTTAATGTCCAGATGGAGACATGAAAACTACCTTAGAACGGCTGGGAGGGGAGGGTCAGTGGCCACTGTGTTCTTGGGAAGACAACAGCTCATCTTTGAAATGAGAGAGAAACCTATGTTAAGAAAAGCCAAATATTACCATGGTCAGTCCTTGCATTGTCTGACACCCTCACTTCTTCCATTCTCCCTTTGTACGTTTATTAGAAGAATGGTAGCAGTTGGTTGTCTCCTTTTGCATCTGCGTTCTCCAGATCTAACTCAGGTTGTCAGACTTAGTGGCAAGCATCCTTACTAGATGAGCCATCTCACTGGACCCTCCATTCTTTTCTAAAGTATACAACCACCAATGAAACACCAGTGAAAAGGAGATTGGCTTGAGAATCAGGACAGTCAATTTTCAAGTGTTCTACTATGTTGTAGCATTGTGGCTTTGTTGAGTTGATCCTACCTGGGCCTGCTTCCTGTTATGTGAACGTAGGGACCAGGCAGTTCCAGGATCCACTGTGAGTTATAGAGCCTGCACGGACTCTCGTGAGCACAACTGTCCAATGGCCATTTATCATGTCTGTGTCCCAAGCTTGCAGGAAGCACCTAAACCTGAGAATACTCACAAATAGCCAGAGTCCAAGAAGAGATTTTCCCCCTAAAGTCAGCACACCAAATTCCCCAGCTAGATTCTGCCGAGTCCCTGCTTCCAAACCATCAAGCATAACCCTGTAGGCTATCGATTTCCGCAGAAGCAGTCAAGCCGGTGAGTGAGAGCTCCTGGGAGGTACTCGGGAACTCAGGGGGGGTGTTTCTAGCCAGTGCCTGGTGTGTTATGGGCCCTCAGCTAATGCTCATTGAAGTTTCATTGACATTTGATGAGATGGATGAACCATACAATATGTCAATAAAGTTAAGTATTACCCTAACCACATTCTTAAAGTTATTAAAAGTGTCAAGGGTAGGGTGATTTATTTCTTCATTCTATGGAAACATTGCAAAGACACTATGTCTAAAGAAACGTGCAGGGCTTAAATGATAATGATTTATCTTTCTGGTTCCCCTCAGCATTTAGTGTCAGAGACCATTTCTGATGCCATTGTCTCTTGAAGGTCTTTGGCCATTTGACACTATTTTTTTTTCCCTAAGAGCTTTGGGTGATTGCTGTCTGAGCTAGAGCCTCAGAAGCTGATGTAAATTCAGTCCCTAGCCACCTCCTGTCTGCAGCTGATCTCTGGCAGCTGCCTAAGTGTGACCCTTTCTTTACATTTGACGCCATTGCCCTTGAGTGATGGATACTTTAGTGTGTGCGCATGTGGGGAGTCGGGGGGAGTGGGGGGTGGGACTGGCCAAAGCTCATACCCTGAGTTAAGAGATGAAAACCATGGTTTCCCCCTCGGACGACACAGTATGTCTCTCGGGAGGCTATCAACACCAGTGACCGCTGTAGCTGGAATTATCTGCTCAGGGAATTTGTGGTCACTGTGAAATCATTTGGCATATTCTGGTATGTAGTGGGGCTCCTGGTGTGGCCGGCCTTGGGTTCCCAGGGTAACTTGGCCACAGGACTCGAAGGGCATGAGAATCTTGAGCCTCAGTGTGTGCCTTTCACCATCTAAGATGCACATGCCAGGGGGACAGAGCCTGTGCAGATTCTGCCTAGCAGCGCGTTCAGAGGAAAACCTGAAAACCCCTCTTTTACTGCCTAAACTAACAATGTGATTAAAAACCACGTGCAGAATGACAACAGCTGAAACAATAACCAACCTTGCAGCTTTGCAACCTCAGCGAAGGCTAAACCCGTAAGCCGCCCCCCCCCCGCCCCAGCTGCTCACAGGCGCCCCCTCTTTCAAGGAGTCTGCTTTCTGAAAGCTTCAACCAAAGGCTTTGTGTGAACCCTCCTGCCTCCTTCTTCCAGCGTCCGCCAGGACCATCTCCACGTTCTGTTCAGTTCTTGGCCTCGAGGGGGCACCAGAGCTTGCACTTAGCGAGGTGGCGGCTCGGCTCCTTGAGACAAAAGAGTTGGATTTTGGATGCCAATTTGTCTTAACATTGTATAAGGTCTGTCTCAAGCTGAGGAGGCCATATACAGACCTGAATTGGGATGAGCGTTTTCTGGCTGTTCTGTTACTTAGCCAGGGGATGCCGGTGGTCTACAACACAAACTGGGCTGCTTTTTGTGTGGCAGAGTCCACCTTATCCAGGTGAGCGGCTGGGAGAAGGGGTCCTTGGAATAAGAGCTTTTAGGGCAAGCGGCTTCTCCTCACTTCTCCCCTTGCTGTGTAGGAGCCGCCTTCAGCAATGAAACAAAAGGTCCAGAGAATCGAGGTAGAGAATGCCGGGAGTTCTAAGCAACAGGAAGAAAAGAAAGGATGCTAGCTAAGGGCAAAATCAAGGAGACAGAGAGAAGCTAATATATGGTGATTGTTTTAAGCATTGTTATGGGTTTTTGGAGCAAAACACAATTTGTAGGAAGCAAACTTCCCCAAATGTGAGTACTTAATAAAGAAGAAAACAGAAGGATTGATAATGGAAATTAGGCTAATGAATAAACAGGCTGCTTAAAAAATGGGCTCCTCTCGCAGTCCGTTATTTTTAACTTAGTGGCAATTTGCATACTAGTTAATTTGCATATATTAAATACTGCTCCCTTTCTCCTTCCCACCTCCTCCACTTCAGAATAACATTTCATTATGGTGCTGCTGGGCCTGAGGACTGGTAGGCTCCAGAGAGTTTATTAATTTATCCAACACATGCTGTGTACATTTTTATCACTCGCTGCACAGTGGACCTGGTATCTTTGAAGTCATTAACAAGACAGAGGTGTTCTGCTCGAGGTATTCAAAAGACAGCCGAGAAAAGCCAGCCTGCAAAAAAAAGAAAAAGAAAAAAAAAGAATGTACCAGCAGAACAGGGGAAGATCATGTTTGGCATCTGCTCTTTCTAGGAAGGCAGAACTGAGCAGTAGATGGTTCCCTCATCTGTATCCGGGAGCCTCCAGATTGCTTCTCTTGCTTATTTGTTTTAATTTCTATAAAAGAAAGAGAACTGTTACCCAGTGTGTCACAGGTGCCCCAAAGAACTAGCCACATGTGACATTTCCCCTGGTGCTGTCCATCTGGACACAGGGCTCTTAGGAGTGGGGGGGGGGAGGTCTCCAACACTCCTGCTGACAAGATGTGCAGGGTAATGAAGACTTGATATCTTCTTTATGTGTCTGCTGTCACTATCTGAGGCTACCTGGTTCATCCCTGGACTTGATGTTCTCCTCATTTCTCTATCCTGGGGCCCTTCCCATAACTGTCCCTTTCCTCGTAGCTTCTGCTACAGTAAGAACGTCTATCTTAAGCTCAGTTGCTTCTGCAGTCTGTCATGTTGGGATTCATTCTCCCATGGATTCTCCCACAGGTATAAAAGGACAACCACAATTTGAGGGGTTACTTCTAAAGTCACCAGCATTGGCCCACTGCACTAATCTCATTGCTATTTTCCGTTGTCATCTTCTCAGGTTAGATATTTGTCCTGATTTTGCCAACTGGTATGCTTCAGTTGAAGAGAGACTCGTGTATGTGTTTAGGGCTAGGAAAGGGTTTTCCCAGATGCCAATGAAAACTGAAATCAAGTTAAATAGTGTCTAATCATTCTTCATTAAATATTCATTGAATGCCTACTGTGTGCCAGCCAATCAGGAACTAGAGACATAGAACTTACATCCCAGAGGCAAAGACAGACAACAAGAACATAAATGATAAATAATTAATACTGTTTGGGGCTGATAAGTGTTAAGCTGCAGGACAGAGGGAGTGAGATGACAGAATTGTGAATGACAGAAGGGAGGGAGCCTTTCTTTAGCCAAGGCCATTAGGGTCAGCCTCTAAGAGGGTACACTATGTGAAGTCTAAAAGAGGAGATCTAGAGGGAGGTAGGACTGATTCAGGAACTGAATCCATCTTGCTGTATGGCTTGGTGCTTATTGAGCTTTTTATCTAGTGACTTTACATTTGGCCAAAATAATCTTCCAGTCCCAATGGGCTTGTCACCACTTCGTCCCAAGATATAAGCTGGCAGATAGTTGTGAGTCTAAGAAGCAGGAGTTCTTAGGATCCTCCCCTATTGAAATGACAGGTTATGTAGGGTAGGCAAGGTTCCTTCAGTCTATCCTGATGAACAGATTCCTCTGGAAGAGACAGTGAAGCAGAATGGTGAGCTAGCCACTCAGTGTGAGTCATGCGACCTCCCTGTCCTTTGGTTATTTGTAGAGTAAGTAAATGAAATGTGAGAAGATTGACACCCACAAAAGGCTCAATAAATATGCCAAAGTATGGCAATGGTGTGGGAGAACTTTTATGTGTTATAATAAACATCTATAGAGTAGAAAATAGTCCAAGAATGGTCTCTGTGTCCCCAATGGCTTCAGTCAGAGAACCAGGCAGCCTCTGGCTTCCAACTTGTTCCACTAGCTCCCTAACAGCATTGTCCTTGAGCAAGCTATCTAATCTGATTATGACTTGGTTTGCTCATTTGTAAGATGAAGATAATAACAGTGTCTCCCCTATGTGCTATTATGGGGATTAATGTGACAATATCTGTAAAACATTGAAGCCACACATGTGAGATGCTTCAGCTAATACCATTGCACTGACCTGGCCTGTGGCAATAAGTAGCTTGATTCCCATGATTAACAAGAGCTAGTGTGAATTCTTCATGTAGCATCTGCTATCCTTTATGTTTGCTTACTTATTCCCTGACTGTCATTTCAGTGCCATTTCCCCTCCACAGCTGCCTTTACCCCAGTCCAAGTCAATGTTTTCTCTCTCCGGTGTGACTGTGGTGGCTCCAGCTTGTCTCCCTGCTTCTGCTCCTGCCACTGCTAAGCTCTTCCTCAATAGCTTGGCAAACAGATGATTGCTACAGAACATTCAGCGGCCACCCAATGTTGTCTGCTCACCTCTATAATAACATCGCAGTCTTGGCCCAACCTGTAAAGCTTTGGCTGCTCTTGTCTTCCTGTGTCTAACCTTTGGTCCTCACTTCCCTCTGTGCTGCCATTCTATTCATAAACACACCAAACTGTGGCAGCCTTCATGTCTTGTCTTCAGCCTCAAATGTTTTCTTTTTCCTGTGGGCTCTGCTTGGCTGGGGAAATCAATGAGGGACTTTATTTGACTATGAATAATAGAATATCCTTACAATTGTGACTTCCATATATACTAGCTTATACTTTGGTTGTTTGGTTAGACATCTATAAAGGGTCTACTTCATCATTGCCTTGAAACAAGAGGGATAAAGTCCTGAAGACTACTTTTGGTTTTCTTTCATGGTTGCAAAAATGCTGCCAAGATTACAGCTATCTTACTTATCCTTTATGCAAGAAAAATAGAGTTCAAAGAAGGCATTAGAAGACAGTCCTGGTGCTGAGGACATGGCTCAGTAGGTAAAGTACTTGGTGTACAAACTTCGAGTGCCTCAGCTCAGAGCCCCAATGCTCTCACAAAAGACAGGCATGACATCATGGGTCAGGGCTGGGTGAGGGAGTGGAGACAGGCAGTATTCTAGATACTTTTAATTAGTAACTTGATAAAGCCTAGAAAAATCTGAAGTAAGCCTCGATTGAGAAATTGTCTAGATCAGACTGAACCATGGGCATGTCTGTGAGGGATTGTCTTGATTATTGCTTGATGTGGCAGGATTTTATCTGCTGTGGGCAGTACCACTCCTCTGGCAGGAGGTCCTGGGCTGTATAATAAACTTAGCTAACCATAAACTGGTGAACAAGTACAGGGCAGTGGACCATGCCTCAAGACAGAAGAACTGGTAAGGTAGAAGTCAAATTCAGAACTCCAAGAAACCTCAATAGTTGAGAATGGCAGGAGTTCGATTTATGTTCTGGAGCATGTAACCACGACACTCCACTAATAGGACCATGACAAGCAGTCATGCAGCATAGAGCCTAGAGTTCGCTATGCTAATGTGTTATCTCAGGGACCCAAGTGTTAATCCAATGAGCATCCCTTCCTGCAAAAGGTATTTAATCTCTGGTTCATCCTGAGTAAGTCCTATGCATCTTCATAAAAGAGTTTGGACAAGCAAGGACTGTTTCCTTCATCAAGAACCAGGGAGGCCTTCATCATACAGAACACTGCCTAAGTCTCCCATAGAGGGCCTTTCTTCCAGTTCCTCCGCACTCCTGGCACTCACTAGGAGTTAAGCCAGATACCTGCCCCCACCCTGGCTCATCTCAGCCCTGAGGGTCCTTGTTCCCAACACCTCATGGTCTCCAGGTACACAGGAGGTTGGGGCCCCACTTCTCAACTCTTATTGGTTTCTAGTGGTGCACAGGAACTTGAGAATCAAAGCCCCCAGCTCAACCCCCGCTGTTTCTCACCTGGCACCATGCTGGCATCTCATGAGTCCTGCATCCCAGCAGCAAGGTAAAAAAACGCATACCCACAAATAAGTCATCCTCCATGGTTCTTGCCTTTAGGTTCCTGTTTTGACTTCCTGGCCTGACTGCTCTCACTAAGGGACTGTGGCCTAGAAGGGTGAACTACATAAACCCTTTCCTCTATAAGTTGCATTTGGTCAGATTGTTTCATCACAGCAGCAGAAAACTAGAACAGGCAATTTGGGAAGCTCTCTGGTCAACCTGTCTAACTGAGACAGCAAGCTCCAGGTTCAGTGAGAGACTCTTAGAGCAAAAAAATAAATAAAAGTGATAGAAGACAGCCAAAGTTAAGGTGAGCTACTGATCATACACACACAAGCACATCTGCACACACACAAACATACACAAGCATATCTGCACACACACACACACATACACACACATACACACACATACATGGGAAGGGGAGAGGGGACCCTTATATTAGGGAAGCAATGATTTCCCTTAAATCACAATGTACATATCATTGGCCAGAACTGTAGGCTTAGATAATTCAAAATCTACTTTAATATGGGTCCTCCAATACTTCAACCTCCTTTTAGCTCACTGTTCAAAGGTAGAGGAGAAAAGACGGTGAATAGGACAAAGGAAGGTGGACCTATTCAGAAGTAGTTCTTTGGGATGATTCCAATCTTCGGTGTCAGGATACCAGCAGTCCAGCTCAAAAGTGCCATCAAACATGAGTCAGCAGCAGTGGCATGATTCAGCAGAAACAACCAGGCCTCCGCTGAATCAGCATAAGACAGAGGAAGTGGCCAGACTTAGCCAAAATGCCAGAAGTTCTCTGTGGTGCCTCCCTCTGCAAAGCGAAGATCTGCAAAGACACGGGACCAAGGAAGCCTTGCACAGCCAGAAATACAAGCAACCTATCACTGTCTGCTGGGTCCTACTTACACGCTCTCCAAACATCATGTGTCAGCTCACAGGTCTGCTTCATCAGAACGTCACATGAGTCTTCTTCAGCCAAACATCACATGACACAACCAGAAATCTCCACTTCACACAACACTGTCACACTGACCGTCCCTTGAGCCCAAGAAGCCTGGACTAGGTGTGTTTTAGGAAGACACACTAGGGTGTGACCCCCCAAAACAAAATTGTTGCTGGGTACATTGTGTCCTTAAATGAAACAAAGAAGTGGAAATGTGACAGGTAGCTAGGAGATACCGTGGCTGACTTGTAAGTTTGTAAGTTTTGGTTTACTCTTTCCTTCTTTTCTGAATGTTATTTAATCATAACCCTCCCTCCATCTTATCTTCTGCCATAAACCTCTGTTTCCTACCCTCACTTTTTTCCTACTGTGATCACTCTGCTTACTTACGTAGAAGAACAGAGACTATATGTGCTTGGCTTGCCACTCAAGTCTTAGAGCTCATCTCAGAGCTGAACATGCCTTGACCCTCAGTAAATTCACTAAACCAGTCAGTAGATGAATGAATATAGGATCTCTCCAGGAGGGTGGGGAATTCTCCGTTTCCTTCCTAGATAATCCCAATCAAGAGGAGCCCTCAAGGAATGGAACTGTTAAATAAGAATGAACACAATGAGTCAATGTTAACATTTTGTCAGATTATCATATGACGAAATATGATTCCCTCTTTTGGTTTGGTCAGATATATAGAGACAACATCCACCAAGTACCCCCTGTGCCATCATTTGTAATATAATTAACACAAATGGTTTCAGCTCCATCTTCATTTTCTTCCTCTGCCTATGCCCCTTTGCAACTGGCCAAGTACTTCCTTTAGCCCCACATGCACAAAAAGAAAAAAAAATTGGTTTCCACTGGAAAATAACTAAAGTAACCTTTGGTCATTCTTCCTCACTATGATGTGAAGCTGAGCTACCATCTAGACAGAGCCTGGGGTCTTTTGCTACTGAATTCCTACCAAGGCATGCTTTGCTTGTTTGTGCTCTGTGTCTACCTGTGCACTTGACCCCTCTGATGAGACTGCGTTATCTGGTCAGGATGAGCCAATACTCATCCTGCTTGTGGGAAATGAGTCTTCCACTTGACTCCTTAGTTTTTCCTCTTAGCTTTGAGGTGAGCTTCATGCACAGAGCATGGAATACTTTGTAAGTGCTAGAGAGACTGTTTAGTCAATAGTGTTTGCTGCACACTGCTGATGACCTGGGTTTTTATTCCAAGGACCCACCTAAGAATCTGAGAATGGAAGCAAGGGGAAGCTAAAAAAGGAGAATCTACTGGCCAGCCAGGTTAGCCACGTGGAGCACTCCAGGTTCAAAGAGAGACCCTGTCTCAAAAAGTAAGGTGGAGAAGAATGGAAGAAGACACTTGATCTTGATCTATGGACTATACATGCATGTGCACATGTGTGCATATGAATCCATAAACACATGCACACACATGAACATATACACAAACACACACATAACATACATGTAGGAACATGATTATACACACAACACACACACGGAATATAAGACTGAGGCCAAATTCTTCACTGTACAGGGCATCCTCTAGATCATATAACCATGAATCATCATCTCTAGATTTCCTCAACCAGTTATAAATCCACTGAATGATATTACCATGAGGTCTGTATCTCTGTAATCTACTTAGAACATTATAGGAAACTCCATCAAAGTCCTTACTTGAATGAGCTGACAGTGCATCGATGTGTCTCCTTAGGTCTTTATCAAGGTTGTAACACCAATAAGCATGTCTAATGTGACTTGTTCTCAGTGCGTCTGTATTGATACAAAGGAATACACTTCCTAATCTAAGGATTCATAGTCTCTTTATTACACAGTCAGCCCAAGGAGTTTTTATGGCACCAGGTTGTTCTTTCAAAAATCAAACCTAGCCCTCTTTGTAAAATATAGCAAATACAATGGGACAAATGAGACTAAGATGAAAATCTGTAGAAATAACTTAGATTAGGCATTAATACTAATGCTCCAACCAGAGAGTGCACTAAGAGGCTAAAACTGGCTATGATGTCACATGTGCAGATTATTAATAACTTGGCTCTGAGTCAGATAATTTTTCTTTGTAGACCAAGAGGCTAAAGGATAAATGAGGTCACATAATAGCCAGAGGATCGTAGATGAGAAGTCAAACATTGGATTTCTTTGTGAAACCTGCTTCTTCTCAGACTTATTGACAGGGTGTCCCAGAGTAGTCTTTACTCTCTCTGAGATCTCAGAGGGGCTAAAACCATTTTGCATCCTATCTCAAGGAGTCATCGTGACTACGTGCATGAAATGCAGCCTACACAAAAGTGAGGTGCTATTATTGCTGCTTCTGGAGGAGTTTGTGTCTCGAGTGGGGGCCACGGCTGTCAGGTCCCTGATTGCGGCTGTAAATTCTGTGGGATGTTGGAAATGCATACTGTTTGGGGTTGATCATATTCTCTAATTGGGTGTCACCTTTCATGAGCCAAGCAGCTGCCAAATTTGATTGCCTCTGATTTAGTTTCTTGGAACCGATCAACATATTGTTTTGTTAGCAACTATCTGAGGATCAAAAAGTCTTCTATGTGATAGCATTTGCAATCCAGCAGCTGTCAGGGTGTGTGTGTGTGTGAGGGGTTGTGTGTGTATATGTGTGTGTCAGGGGTTGTGTGTGTGTGTGTGTCAGGGGTTGTGTGTGTATATGTGTGTGTCATGGGTTTTGTGTGTGTGTGTGTGTGTGTCAGGGGTTGTGTGTGTGTATGTGTGGGGGGGGTGCTATCTCCATGAGCTCATTTGGGACTCACACATGATTTTCTTTGGATGCACTAACATGGTGACAAACCTGAAAGGGGGTTCAGTGACTCCTCACTGCCCCCAGTGCACAGTAATCAATTAAGAAAATATGACTTCAGTTCTTCCTAGACAAGGCTGCCTCTGTTTATAAATTAATTAGTATATACAGAGCCAAAAATGAGGTTGAAGACAATACTCACATCACCTTAATATCTGGAATCTATTCAATACCTTCTGTTCCTTCATCTATGCCTCTAAATACATAAGCACCTGTCTACCACCTACCTATTTATCTACCCTTTCTTCTTTCTATCCATCCATCCATCCATCCATCCATCCATCCATCATCCATCCATCCACATATCTGTCCAGTTATCCATCCACCTACCTGTCTGCACACCATCACTTTGTCCAACCTTTCTTTCATATACAACTAACCAGTCTGTGATTATTTGTGATTCAAAAGTCAGTGAGACCTAAATTTTTACCTCAAAGAGTTTACAGTTTAGTAGGAGACAAATTATGTATTGTTGATATTTGGTTGAAAACTGATTTCATCTGAGGCGTTCACATTCCTCAGTGCTTGCCCAAACAAACTTTCTTCCTGTATTCTCTATCCTGGTATCTATTTCTAGGATTCTGAGTGAGAACTATGGGTCTCCTCTTCCCCAGCTTCCTCTGTAGTACCCCATCCAAAGGATGGTTGTGTCATTTCTCTAGATATGAGCGACTGAAAGAAGGCAATATTTTTCTTATTTCTAAGAGATCTATCCACAAGTTCAGGGTCATCTTCCAAATTTTGAGACTCGAGAGTCTAGACCTTTTCAATCTCTGTACCCCAAAACATTTTTCATTGGGTATTCATGGAGGTGTGCCTTGAAAAAAAAAAGTGGTGGCCAAACACATACACAGAATCTGAGAGTAGAACTGTGCAGAGCCTAAATGTAGCTAATGTAAAAGCATTACTTAAGAAATATATCACAGTGTAGTTAAATTGGGAGGCACTTCCCTACAGGCTAATGTGTGCGATGAGCATTTGGTACCTTCTGGATGGAGGTAGAGCCTCACTAAAGGAACTGGATCATGTGAGGTGGGCCTTGAGACTTTGCAGCCTGCTCCAACTTCCCATCAGCTCTCTGTTTCCCGGGTACACATGCGATGTGAACAGCCACTTCACATTCATGATGCCATAGCTTTTCCACCACCTTTGACTGTTCCTTCAGAATTTGAGCCTAAATAAACCACTCCTCCTTAACCTGTTTCTCCAATTAATACAGAACAGTTGTTCTTTGCTTGGAGAGTTTGTTTAGGGCAGAAGCATCCCCTGGTATAGGGCTAGGCCAATGTACATGTGAGATGATGCTCTTAACACCAGGATTGGAAATGTATGTGGCTCAATGCCCAGTCAACATAAACAATGAAACAAGCAGGCAAAGACCATGGGGGTCTGGAAATAAAGCCACAGGGAGCTGCTGCTCCAATGATCCAGGCAGAAGGCTGCCACCACAGGAGTGCTGGCCCCATGGCCAGACCTCACATTTCACAAGATTTCTGTGGTTCTAATTCGCCTTTAGAAAATACTATACCCAGGAAGCAAAATATATCTGAGAGCTATCTATATGTGGCTTATAGGCTGTGGTTGTCTGTTTCTGTTTTGAGCCACTGTGCATGCCTGAGAGAGTGCCTGAGGAAGAAACAGTGAGCGGGGTCACATGTTCATCTCTGCGGAGGATTATCCCATGATGGGCCACTGGGGGTGGGGAGGGGCTGCAAAAGGGGACTCTATGTAGTCTGAAGAAGGGCTTGAGAACAGACACTGTAAAATATGTTTCTAAGTATGTCTTGGCCACTTGCCTGTCTGTGGACTAGGGAGAATCTCAGGTTTTAAGAGCAAAATCTTATTTGCAAATGTACTTATTCCTTAAATTCTTTCTTAAAACATCACTGTATGCTATTTAATCTTTGCAAAATCCTTCAAGGATTCCCAACTGTACACAAGAGAACAGTTGCCAGTTAAGCCTCTCCTTATTAAGACCACACATTCAATTCATTCATTCAGGTGGGAATTTCTACGTGTGATATATACACAAATAATTTAAAAATACTTATCAAAAATGTGTGTCTGTGTGTATGGTGTGGTGTATGTGTATCTCTCTCTGTGTGTTTATGTGTGTCTCTGTGTGTCTCTGTGTGTGTGTCTGTATGTGTGTGTCTGTATGTGCGTGTGTGGTGTGTGTGTCTCTCTGTGTGTGTGTCTGTATGTGTGTGTGTCTGTGTGTTTGTGTGTCTCTGTGTGTGTCTGTCTGTGTGTGTGTGGTGTGTGTGTCTGTGTGTCTGTGTGGTATATGTGTGTATATGTCTGTATGTGTCTGTGTGTTGTGTGTCTGTGTGGTGTATGTGTGTGTGTATGTATGTGTGTGTGTGTGTGTGTGTGTGTGTGTGTGTATGTGTGTGCAAAGCACTATATCAGGTGCTGCTGGCCACTTGGCTGTCTCCTGCAAGCTTGTCCTAGAAGACCCAGTTAAGTCACTTCTGGGTTCCTGGCCTACAAAAGCTGTAAGGTAGCAAACTACTGCTTTTAAAATCCAGTAAGGGAATTTCGTTACACAGCAATAGATCACTGACACAGAACCGCTTCTCACTGGGAGAAGCCTTCCACAGCTACACAACCTAAAACAGGATCCTGTCACCATCTCTCTTCAAACCTGGCTTGCTTTCTGTCACAGCATGTATCTTTTAGACCTCATTTGATACATATCTGTTTGTATGTTTCCTTCTCTCCGCTAGAATATGAAGTCTCAGGAGGGGAAAGGCTTTGTCTTCTTTAACATTGTGTTCCCTGGTGTTTAAAATAGTGCCCGATACTCTGTTAAAAAAGAATTCGTGAAGGAATATACAACTGATTTTTATAAAGGGAGGAGATGATCAGTCATGTATATCCAAGCATAAGGAAGCCTCACAGATATAACTTTGTGTGTGTGCCCCAGTGTTCATTTGTGTGTGTGTGTGTGTGTGTGTGTGTGTGTGTGTGTGTGTGTGGTACAAGCCATTCTATTTATAGCATAGTGTGGCAAATTCCCTCTTCACACCTAAAAGTTTTGTGCATGTTTTGGAAAACAGCTGAACGGATGCACATCAACGTGTTGATCGTGATATTCTCTGAACGATGAGACTACTGGGCCACGTTGTCATCTTAAACATTTTCATAATCAGTAACTATTTTACAGAAATCATTCAGGACTCATAAAAACTCATTGAAGACATGTTACAGCACTGTAGGGGTTGGCCAGCCCCTTGCTCTCAGATACGATCACTGGTCTCTGGGTAGCTCTCAGGGGAAGCAGACCATTGCATCTCTGTGCTCAGCCAGTGGCCAGAACTCACCTCCAGGAGCCTCGTTCACTCAGACTTCGGTCTCTGAGAGGTACGCAGGAAGCACTTGTCTCTCTCCCTCATGACAGACTGTCAGAAACCTAGCATGTTTGCTGTGAACATTTCTTGGCAATAATTACAGACGAGGAGATAGGAGGCTGAAATGAAATAAAAAGACAACCTCGGCAAAAATAGCTGTTTCTGCAGTTGAGCCGCGAGGGGATCAAGTCCACTGTGGTACTGGCAGATGGGGCCTCGGGCGCTCCGTCTCCCATTGCACAGAGGTGACACTAAAGCTAGGATTTGGAGAAGGCTTGGCCAAGCCGTGGACATGCATGTGGCACTGTCCTTGTGTGTTCAGAGCATGTCAGGGCAAGTGGGAGTCAGGGAGGTCACAGCCAAAACTTCTAGGTTCCCTGTCGATTCAAGGCCAGTGTTGGGAGAGAGGGAAGGCGGCCCCATCACCCCTCCCCATTGTACCAGCTACTCTTTTCATTGCTGAGGCAGAATGTCTGACAAAAGGAAGCTTACAGGAAAGGAAGAAGGGCTTGTTTTGGCTCACAGTTTGAGGGACTACATTATGAATAGGAAGTACTGGCGGCAGGAAGTTCCGTGGTCACAGGAGGATGAAGTGCAAGCTCCTCACCTCCCAGCCCCGCTCCCCGGTGGAACCGGAAGCAGAGAGAGTAGATAAGACACTGTGTTCCTGCTATGGAACTTGAAGGCCTTCCTCCCGTAACCCACTTCCTCTACGGAGGCCTCACTTTCTAAAGGTTATAACAACCTTCTAAACCAGTACCATCAGCTGG
The DNA here is from genome assembly GCF_008632895.1 of Mastomys coucha. Lineage (NCBI taxonomy): Eukaryota > Metazoa > Chordata > Mammalia > Rodentia > Muridae > Mastomys > Mastomys coucha. Next base: position 95,335,695 of record NW_022196906.1, read on the forward strand.
GGACCTCATCTTCAAACAGGAGCCTCTGGGGGACATTTCACATTCAAGTCACTGGCATCTACTCAGCTTAGCTTGTGCCTTTTCGTCATCTCTCTCGGTATAAACGCCCCACCCTTCCATCTGTGTCCTGCATGCTTACAAGTTGTCTTTGTTGACTTAGAGAGAAGAGTATGGTCTTTCAACTCCTCGACCTCTGGAGTGTGACCGCACAGGTTCAGTGGAGTGGTCAGCTGAACCTGTTTCCTCTCTCTAAAGCGTGCCCCAACAGGATCTGATACAGTAGAAGGGATTATGTACCCCCCCCCCCCCAGTCTGAATTTCCAATAATGGGACCTTTCCTGTTTCTCACCTTTGCTTACAGTAAGGCATTCCCACTATTACTTTAAATGTCATTTCAGCTACAAAATATTTCAAACACATCACTGTTGCTTGATGTTATGAACTTTTAATTCCCAATGCAGTAGCCTCGAAGGTCATGAGGGCTGTGCCCTCAGAAAGGGCTTAAGGTCACATGGAGGGTGAAGTTTTGTAGCAGGAGGGGTGTGACTGTACAAGGGAGTTTAGTCCTCTGTCAGCCTTCCTCTTGCTTTGGCCTGAGAATAGTGCAGCCAGGAGACCCTTGCCAGAAGTTGGCACCTATTATTGGATGTCCCAGCCTCAAGAGCCATGAAGAGCACACTCCATGATAATCACAGTTTCTGTATTGTTATCACAGCCCCATGTGGGCCGAGACACAGAACCGCTTCCATATTCTGAGGATTAAAAGGACCTTGAACCCACCTCTTGAATTTAAGGACATGCTATTTTTGCTATACTCATCTCATCCTTTTTGAGAAATTAAATATTTACAAAACTATAAGCCTCCTTTTATTTCTAACTCTTTGCTCATCATAACTCCTCCTGAGAGGTAAATACTATTCGATTTCCCTCTGTGTTGCATAGTTTTGTTGTGTCTATGTATATTCTTAAAAAGTGCCCCACACAGTGTACGGAGACTCACTTCTCTGTGACTTAGAGTTATGATTCTCATGTTGATTCAACATGGCAACCTAATTGAATTTTGATTACCAAAGGCTGTGAGTTTGTCATCATCTGTCCACGTCACAACAGCTCCCTTGTTTCCTCCCTTCCATTTGGTTCCTTCAGTTTATCAGACTCCTAAAAGACCAACACAGTATGCAGTGACATCTCATGCTAATTTCTGTCTTCGACATTACTATGAAAGTTGGACAACTTTCCATGGGATTTCTTCTTTTCTTTTTCCTACATAGATTTTTTTTTTCTTTCACCAATTACTTGTTCTTACACTGTGGTGAGTTTGTTTTCAGGAACAAACAGATTACATTAGTAATGACCATTGAAATTTTGCTGGGTCCCTTATACTGGGGTTTGGCCAACAGGACCAGAAAATGTGAGGCTTCACAGACCTCATGAAATTAACAAATGCTTGTGCGTGCATACATGCTGGTCCTCATATCTCTGCAACCTGCATTTGGGTGCCTAGGCTAGCCTGCAGGTTGACCAGAGACAACAGCCTGCTTCCCTGAACAGTCCTGACCACAAACAGGAGACTAAGCCTTCAGAGGCTTTGATGAACAGAGGAGCCATTTCGTCTCTGCTCAGTCTAAATTGCTAGCCCGCCAAACCACAGACAGCTATCTTTTTAAGTTCTTAAGTAGAAGTATTTGCCACCCAGAGACATTTTTCTCAGGGCCTCTTGGCTGATTTTTTTCCCTAGTGCCTTACTTTGCTTTAATGTATCCTCCTTAAACCTCCCATCCCCTCTCCTCCCCTTCCCTTCTATTTTTTCTTCTTCCCTTCCTCCCCCTCCCCTTGTCTTTCCATCTTCCCTTTCCCATTTCTTATCTTTTCTTCTTTTCTTCCTTCCCTTCCTTGGCTTTTGGAGACAAGGCATGGTTGTCTCACTATGGAGCCCAGGCTGTCCTTGTACATATGAGTCCCTTCTCTCCATCCCCTCAGTGCTGGGATTGCCAGTGCCACTGTGTCTGCCACTCACTGACTCTAAATACATCTCATGTGACTCTGAGTAAACTTATAAGTGTGCATCATTAGCTGTGCTCACTGCCATTTTGGAGATAAGGACATGAGGATTAAAGAAGCTTGTAGACATAGTAAAGATCATGCAACCAGTATGAACCATTATGCAGGCAGGGCAAAACCTTAGTCTCTAGTCATCTGCCTCCTACAGCACTCATGTTCTTAAGCCAGGTCTCTCTCCACATGCCTTGCAGGTTGAATTAAGTCACCTAGTCCCAGAGGGTTCTTTAGGGCCAGGAACTATGTACCTCTCCTCCTGAAATCTTTTATTTTAACCTCTGATTTAGGACATTCTATTTCCTGTGGGGAACTTGGAAAATCCTACCAGCTCATGGCATCCAGGGTTAGAATTTCAATTCTGAGTTCAGGATATCTCAGGGAATTTTTCCACTGGCTTTGGTGAGTCTGTATGCCACAGAATCTAGGAAATGCTACTGAGGTTTTTCTTTCCAGAGGGCTGGATACCAGCATAGTAAGTTCCAGGCTGTGTTCATTTGCTATTCCTCCTATCTGGTTAGGTCTCTCTCTCTTGATTCCTTGTTAGCATGAGGTTTGAACATGATATGGTAAGAAATCACTAACAGACCCCTCTCTACTTCCCATTCACACATGGGCTAAATATATCCTCTGTATTAACTGTGTGGTAAGGGCTGGCATAACAGTAAACACTATTCTTCAGGTTCATTTCTTGAACCATTAGTCAACATCTTTCTTCTTCTATAAGTAGATAACATTAGTTGAGATTTTCCTAGGTGCTGGGAGTATGTTAAGTCCTTTATATGAATTGGAATATTGTAACACCTCCCCCCACACACACACATGCACACACACACGCAGACATACACACGCACACACACACACACACACGTGTACACACACTGCCACATTCTTAGAGATACAGACTGAAGGCAGAAGACAACTGAGCTATGCTCTTTAGGAGTCAATATAATTGGCTGGTGGCTGATCTGAGATCCAGACCAAGTTTTCTGTGTTGCCTTTACTCAACCGTCAGTCCCACTCTCTGGGCTCTATCTGATCCAGGAAGGTACTACAGGAAAGTCTGGGTTCTCTGAACAATGGGATCCAACTGGCAGTAGGGGAGACATTGGAAGCTTTCAAGTGGAAGAGCAAGGTTTTTCACACATTCTTGAAGTGCTTTGTTAGACTAGTATAAGACAGATTGGCCCAAGTAGATAAAGAGCCAAGGGCAGAAAAAAAATCCTTGTGGCTTTATAGCCATCATTTAGTGCTTGATTGTGTCTATAGAAATGGAACTCCTCCTCTATATGGGGTTTTTGCTCCAGCTAGATCAGCCTCTTGCCCACTTGGCCAAGTCACTGAGGCTCTGCTCACATTATTTCCTAGGACAGGGATACATTTTATTATCTGTTTTATTTATAATAAAACATTTAGAAATAATTACAGGTAGATTTTTATTACAGAGCTGTCCCACAGCATCCATTCCCTTAAATGCTCATCATCTGCTTTATATTCGTGTGGTTTAATTGTTTCCCACATATTTATTATGTCTCGACTGTGAGTCTTTAGGTTCCTCAAGGGCATGGACTGCATCTTATACCTGGGCATGCCCTGCAGGGCTGGGACCATCAGACCCACAGAATACTCTTGGAATATAGGAATACATAATAACTCTTCTTGCTTTCCCCCACAGGCAAGCTCATTGACAGTACGTGCCTTGAGTAATATAATTAGGGATCTCCAAAATAAAATTGTGTTATGGAACTATTTAAACGGTATAAGAAAAAGTGGAAAAGACAGCCAATTAGTATATAGGAGTGCCCATGATTTCTACATAATACAAGAAGTCATTTATTGCATCCTCTTGACTCGGGTTACAGTCTCTCCCCAAAGTCCTTAATTGTTTCATCCCAACGAAAGCAGAGAGAAGCCCCATTCACAACCAAGAGATAAAGCCTCCAGACTGAGCAATCACAACTCCATTGATGGATTTGAGAATGTGGCTAGAGAATCCAGAATGAGGGCCCAGAACAAAGCTATTGAGCATAACTTCTACTATGTGAAAGTATTCTGCTAACTACAGCTTGCTGATGTCTTCGTGACAAAAGGTTGTGCATGCTTTGTTATCCCTCTTACAAGAAGAAAGAAACTGAGATCGAAGCGGGCACACAGGGGCCATATAACTTGGCCAAGAGTGCACAGGTGGGAAGAGAGTAAAGAATTCAAAGCTACCTCTTTCTTACTCTGAAAACAAGGCATTGCTGTTTACACAGAAGGCTAGCCTGGTAATATAAATGTGTGATTTGCATCAAATATCTACTATGAGAAGTTGGCAAGTCCTGATTAAAAATGCTCACGATCAAAATTTTAAAATTGCTGGCAAACAAACAAAACAAAACAAGAAATAACCAACCCCAATCATACACACATACATAAAACACAAAACCCCAAACAAAACAAACAACAACAACAACAAAAAACAACCAACCAACACTAAGACAAAGGCTTTTCCAGCCCAATGTTACCTTTTTGATCATTCTTTACTGTCCTTATTTTAATAAGGGCTCTGTACCCAGTCAGACGCTGGAAACATGGGTGCCTCTGGTACTTCTTCTCTAATGGCTGCTATTAGCTGGTAAGGCCAGCCTGGAGCCCCAGCTAACACTTGAGGAGAGAAAACATACTGTGCAGAAGCTGTGAGAGCAGAGAGAGGTCACCTAGGGACCCAATTAGGTGGTTCTCCTGAAGAAATAGGAGCTGGAGTACCAGCTAACAGGCTTTTGCAGAGAGGGAGAGAGAGAGAGAGAGAGAGAGAGAGAGAGAGAGAGAGAGAGAGAGAGAGAGAGAGAAAGGTTCAGAAGTTAGGCAGGGTATGTGTAGCCAGAAATCTGAATCCACAATGAGTTAAGTCTGCCAATACACTGGTGATCTGGTTTTAGAGTTTGGTAAACGTGGCCTTGGAGGGATGGATTGCTAAGAAAGAAGGTAGGTGGCTAGTCCTAGAACAGTTAAGGGCTGGGAACAGGTGATGATGGAGCTGTGTGTGCTATTCAGGGCCGGCGGCTTCTCTGTCTAGGAGACCAGAGGAAGTCTTTTTCCTTTCTTCCTATTGTGTTTTTGTTTGTGATTTTGGAGATGTGAAGCAGTTAGCTGTTCATGGTGAACAAGGCATGTTTTATGATGTTAAACATTCAAGCCAGGTGTGGTGGCTCATGCCTGTGGGAAGCTAAGGCAGGAGGATTGCTGTGGGTTTCAGGTTAGCCTGGGCTATAGAGTGAGACTTCATCTCAAGTAAGCAGAGAAAACTCATATTAATCAGATTGGTATGATGTAGCCACAGATGCAACACCTGTGAAATATAACATTGATTCTTGGCCCAGTCCACTTACTGGCATTACACATAAATGTAACCTAGAGTTGACCTTGTTTGTATAAAGTATTTATTAGCTTTAAATAAAGCTTGAAAAACTGAATTAAAATTAAGGTATTTATTTATTTGCTTTTTCTAGATAAGGTCTCACTTTGTCATCTAGGGTGGATTTAAACTGGCTATGTAGACCAGGTTGACCTCAAACTTTCAATCCTCCTGCTTCAGCCTCCAGAGTGCTGAGATGACAGGAATGAATTGAGGTGATTTAAATAATTGTTTTAAATGTGATCTTAATTAAAACTTGTATCTTACCTTTCAAGCATAATGGATAATTTTGAATATTTGGGAGAAACTGGAAGTCAAAGGAGAAAGGATTCATTCAAACTCATTTATGAAATTAATGTTACTTTATTAAAGTCAGCCAAGAGTACTACAGGGAAAGAAAACCACAGACAAGTATCCCTGCTGAGAACAGTCCACAGAAACATTCTCACGAAGTCAATTGAATAATACAGTAAAAGGGCCATTCACTGTGACCACGAGGTTTACCCGGGCATGTCGGGATGGTTCAGCATACATAAAGTAACACTACATTAGCATAGTAAAGGGAAAAATTATATGAGCATTGAGAAGATACTGAAAAGGCATTTGACGGAATGCAAGATTACTTTCTGATAAAAAAAAGAACTCTGTAATAATTAGATGCTAAAGGAGTGTGTCTCCACATGATGAACTCCATATGTCATAAGTACAAGCTGACGTCATTCTGAAAAGTAAAAAGGTAAACTCTTGTCCTATAAGTCACAGACAATGAAAAAATGTCCAGAAATGATCCTTTCATTCAACATGGTACTAGATGTAAGGATGAAGATCAATTAAATAAGAAAAAAAGACAGATATTTAGGTCAAAGAGGAAGAGGTAAAATCTGTCTGCAGGTCATGTGAACATTTATGTATAATGTCATGATCCCACGTAAAATAGTATCAAAGACAACAAGAAATTTAGTAGTAAAGTTAAGGATTTAAGATGCCTGTATCTGAAAGCTGAGAAGCATTGATGAGGGAAATAGAAAATGAAAAACAAATTGGAAGATATTTTTATGACATGGAAATAATAATTTTCAATAAACACCCATACTACTCAAAGTGAACTCCACATTCAATGCAAAATCTTTTAAGATTCTCAGGGTATTTCCCGAGGAATGGGACCGTAAGATTTGTATTGAGCCACAAACGCATTCATGAGATAAATCATCATGGAGATAGGATGCTTTATATTTCATGGTGATATGCCTTCATCCAAACAGGGTGGTGTTAAAAAGGTGGCTTAAAAAAAGATGCACTAACCAAGGGAACAAGATCAAGAGCTCAGAAGTAAGCCCACACATGTACAACTGGTTTATCTTGTTCAAAGGCTCTTAGATCATGCAATGATAAATAAAATATTCAATAACTGGCATTAGCAAACCTATGCCCATATGCAAAAGAATAGAGTTGGACTATTATCTTACACTGGACACAAAACTCAATCCAAGAAGGAGTAAAGACTTAAGCCTCATATCCCAGGCTATAAAAATTCTAGAAGAACACACAGGAAAATCTCTTTGACATTGGTCTCAAAAATTCCCCCAGTTGGATTCCAAAAGCTTAGACAACAGATCCAAAAACAAACAAGTGAGATTATATCAAATCAGTTTGTGACCAGCAGAGGACATAAATCAGGAGAACAAAAAGACAAACAACTGAAAACAAGGAAACATTTGTCACTCCATTATCCAATGGGGTTACTAACCCAAATATATCAGATACTAGTGCACTTGAACAAGACAAAAGCCCACAATCAAATAAATCGATTTAAAACAGCCTTAAGTATATATAAAGAAAATATAAAAATATCAAACACATGCAAAAATAAAATGACCTGGACATCACTAATCACTAGGAACATAAGGATAATAATCACCATGAGACATGTCATGGTGGAGATAATAAATGGCAAGCATGGCAGAAGTCTTGAGGAGAGGGAACACAGGTATACTGCCAGGGGAAAGTGAGAATCGGTCCAGGCACTGTGCATAGTATTATGAGGTCTCCTCCCCAAACAAACATAACTCAAACGACTTTATGATCTACCAAATCCCACTTCTGGGCTATCCACCCAATGCAAATGACATAACCGTCTTAAAGAAGTATCTGCATTCTCATGTCCATCTCAAGACTCTCCACAGTGGTCAATACCAAGCACATGCTTAGGACCAGGTAAGTGCATGAAGACATTCTGAGGTATGTAAAAATGTTTGTAAAAGTATACATGCTGTGAAACATGTACAAGTGAATATTGTTCAGTTTTGAAAGGAAGGGAATCTTGACGTTCATGAGAACAAGCATAAGCTTGGAGGAAATGAAAAGTGAAGCAAGCCAGGCACAGGAAGACAACTATGTATGACGCACGCATATGAGCATTTAAGGTAGAGCCCATAGGAGCAGGGAGCAGAATGGGCCTGAGGTGGGAGAAATGGGAAGATAGATGCTGATCAAATATATAGACTTTTACTTACAAGTTGAGCAAATTTCTAATATATAACCCACAGCACGATGACTCCAATTAATAGCAACAGATACACTTAAAACTGGCTAAGAAAATAGATGTTTTCCAACAACAAATGAGTTCACTGTGTGATATAACGTATATGCTGATTAGCATGATTGTGCCGATCATTTTTACAGTGTGCACCTGTATTAAGTCACTGCATTGTACACTTTAACTCTAAATGGCTTTCTATCCTTGCCTCAGTAAAAGTGAAAACAAAACTCAGTTTTTTTTTCCCTCGTCATTTCCTAGTCATCGAACTAGGAAAACACGTTGTAACTTCACTTAAATCCAAGGTCTTTAATACTCTTCTAGAAATAGGAATAATAGCACTTGCTGGCTCTAAGCATCTAATTAGTTCATGTAAAACAGTCACCGTGCAAGAAGCATGAAATAAATGGTAGCCACCACTACATGCTCTTCCTCACTGACAAGTTATATATAGTATGCACCTCACACACTTCCCACTGTCTGAGACACTCCCCACACTTGATTCAACTCTCTCCTGCTTTTTCTGAACCCTGGGTTGACCAGTTGCATACTCTGCCACGTGTCCGTGTGTGTGGGTGTGTATGCCCCAGGTCAGTCTTTTAACCTAGCCAAAGGTGCATAACAAGCAAAGATAGTTATGAAGTAAATGATTCTCCTCTGCTTAAGATCTGATGGGAAGGAACATCTCAAAGGAGGAGGGACATTTCCTGGCAAGAAGATGAATTTGACTAACAGGCTTTTTGGACGTCTTAAGAACATCCTATTTGAAAACCAGATTTAGCCTTTCTCTGTTCTCAGACCTGCGTGGCAACATGATTTTGGTTTGGGAGAAATGCAAGAAACGAGGGCCAAAATATTCAAGCTCTAAGTGGGCCCCATGTCGTGGATGAAGCATCTGACCTTGGTCTTTGTCTCAGTCTAGCTCCCGGGGCACTTGGGTCAGTGCCTGGCTGAGTCTCTGTTGGAGAGCTGGTCCCCATCTGGAATGGAATTAAAATCCCCAATATTTGACTGGCGGGATATCTCCTACCTTGCCAAAAGCCAAAACAAATGAAAGACAGCATCAAAAGTTGGCTGGGGTCCTGGTTCTAAGTTGGGGCACTTAGGGCCTTGCCAAGGGACTGGGATTGGGGTGCATGTGAGATGGCTATGATTAGATGATTGGATAGTGAGGCATGACAGACCCGCCATCCACAGAGCTCTGTACTGTGACATTATGAAAACTGGTGCCAGGGACATGCGCTCCCTCTCTTGCTACCTAATCAGCAATTATGATCTGCCCTGCCTCCTCAGAGGGGCTCTGGACATAAGCCACCTGCTGCAGGACACAGCTTCAGAGCTGGGCTGGGAGCCATTGGCCTTCTTGCCACTAGTCTTAAACTGCAGTGCAAGCTGCCCCGAGTGCCTCCCCAGACAGCCATGGAGGATCTGGTAGTGGCTGGTTTAAGAATTTAAGCTGAAATGGAATCTGTAATACCAGAATTTGAAACAATAATCTTGGACATTCTTGATTTTGTTTTCAGATGGTCTAGAATCAGCCAGTGTTGTACCTAAGATAAAAATCAGGCTCACATCTCCCCTGCTATAGGAGCTAGACACAATCCTTCCTTGACCCTTACATTTTCTAGGGGGATATGCCACATAAGCTTTAATAGCTCATCCCATTTTATCAATTTATTAGTGTATCTTTCTCATCCCTGTGGCCCAGAGCCTAGCAGACTATCTGGTACATACTGGTCTTTCAACAATTACATGCATTAAGTACTTTTTGACCATCAGATACTGTGCTAAGCACTTCACCAGCATTAGTCCCTCAGTAAATCCCCACAGACTCACAGAGGATAGGGAATGGAAAATGGCGGTAAGCCATTCATTCATTTACCCAAGACCATCCAGTTAGCTAAGATGTGTATGCATGTATGTGTGTATATGTTTGTTTGTGGGTACATATGTGGCCATGTGCATGTAGATGGTGGAGAACAAACAACCCCCACTGTCATTCTCAGGAACACCACTCATCTTCTTGGAAACAGGTTCTCTCATTGGCTTGGAGCATTCTTGTGAGGTGAGGCTGGCTACCCAGCAAGACCATGGATCCTCTTTGTTTCTGTCTCCTCATCACCAGAGGTTCTGTGTTCTCACTACAATACCAAACTTGTGTTAGAAGGGTTTGGAGGATTGACCCCTGGCTCCCATGCTTGCAAAGGTAATGCCTTACTGATTGAGCCATCTCTACTCCAACTGAAATCAGTTCTTTCTTGCTCTCAGGTTCATGGTTCTCATCACTGCATTATCCTGTGTCATCAAGTAACAAATAGGAACACAAATATTATTTGTTCAGATAGTCCGGATTTGGTGTGAGCTAAATAGTTGAACATGAAAAACATCTCAATTGATCTTTGCATTATTGGCGATTAGGCCATCTCAAGTGCCACCGAGAGGGAGGGAACTGAGTCAGAAACTCAGGTCAGTCACTGCCTGACAAAACCTCATGAAGCTTCCCAGTGGCTGTGGCTAGTCAGGGTTTCCCTCCTGGCCCTTTTGGGGGGGAAATACTACCTTGAAGGCTCTCTTTTGTCATCCCAGGAATTGGCAGAGTCCTGATCTTTCAATGTAAGAGGTTGATTGGGGGAAAAAATATGGCTAGGCTGTTTGAGAAGCAGAACTCCATAGTGGGCTGATTGTTAGGGTTGAGTATTCGCTTCTTCACCCTGAGTCTGCTGAGTCCTGTCTCCGGCTCCTTCATAGTAAGGAGACAAGCAGGAGAGAGAGAACAGGTACAGGTGTGACTGTGGAGCCACAGGCGGCTTACCTCCAGCACAGGCCTCTGTGAACTGGAGAGGAAAAAGTGGTGGGTTTAGGCCTCAAATAGGAAGCAGAAGTGTCGAGAGGCTAGGTGAGCCTGTGAGAGGAGAACCGAGATTCAGCCAGGCTTGCTGAGATGGAGGAAAAGTGACCTTCCAGAGTGCGCCTGTCATTGAGTGTTCATTAGGAGTCTGGACGTCAAACCTGGTAACAGACTGGGGGGTACAGACCCGAGGGTGGTGGACACTGTTGTAAGTTTCCTCTTACAGTTGCAATACTCTTCCTGTGACAATGGGCCCTTGATGTAACTGAGAGTGGTGTCTTCACCTCGGGTTTTCTAAGGTGCTTGGCCAAAGCCACCAGGAAGAGGCATCTCACTCCTACCAGCCCACAAGGACCAAGTAAGGAACACCCACCTCAAGCCGTAGTCAGAAACTTCCAAGCCAGGCTATCAGCTTATCAACTCTATTAGCTACCTTTCTTGTTGATGGGGCAAAACACCTGACAAATGAAACGTAAGGAAGCAATGTTTCTCTTTCAATTGGCTCACAGTTTGAAGGTACAGTCCATCATAGTAGGGAAGGCCTGGGAGAGACAACCCCTCTAGCTCCAGTGGCAGGAGCATGAGCCACTGGTCTGCAGCATCCAGTCAGGGAATGACTGTAATGGGCAGCCTCTGGCTTTCTCCTTCTTATTCAGGGCAGGACCTCGTCATTGGGATGTGTGGAAAGACCACCACATTCAGGGTGGGTCTTTCCATCTCAGTGAAAACAGAGAACATGCCCACAGACATGAGCAGAGTGTTCCTGCTAAGATAGTCTAAATGCAATCAAGCCGACACTGAACAAGCATCACACCATTTGCAGACAAATCGGACTTTACAGATGGGCGAATTGGTGTGTTATGGAATTATCCCCATTTACTCGAGATTTCATGTTCGATGGTTCCCGTTGCCCATGGTCAACTGTGGTGAGAAAATGCTAAGCAGAAAATTGCAGGGATAGATCATTGAGAGGTCTTAAATACATTTCATTCCAATCGATTATTAATGTTTTCATCACCACATTCATTGTTGGTTTCTATTGTGCCTATTTATAAATTAAACTTACGCACATAGGTGTGTATGTGTGTATGTGTGTGTGTGTGTGTGTGTGTGTGTGTGTGTATGTGTATAGGAAAAGGAACATAGTATATGTGTGTGAACAGGTGTAAATGTGGACATGACTGAAAAACTAGGAAGGAAGCCAAGAGAGATAGGACTGCTGCTGAGTAAAGAGGGGAGGAGGGCAAGGGGACATGTGAGGCGTGGAAGAGGGAAAGAGACTTTGGGGAAGCTGTCTTGGGGTACCAGGAGAAAGGGGGTGGAGGACAGGATGAAGGAGGCAAACTTCTCCAGATGTCATAATGTTTCTAACACTTTACATGCAAATTTAAAAATTGGAGAAATTTTAAAATAACTAACAAACAAAAACAGCATGCATGTATGGGATCTGTCCCTATCTATGGTGTCGGATATCTACTGAGGCTCCTGGAAACATTTCTCACTGGTAAGTAGAGACTGCTGGATTGAAACTATTGGTCAACTCATGCAGGGACTGGACATAGAGTAACAGAGCCGTGGGTGACCCAGGGACATGGTTTAAGCTCTGAGTTGTGCATCATCTAGGGGTGATTCAGGTAGGTAAGCAAATGCGTTCCATTTGCTGAGTCTATGGAGATGTTGTTTGGGGTCCCTTTAACAGAAATCTCACCCTTTTCTTGACCTTTACCTGCTATTTTGTGTCCATTTGCCATGAACCAGATCCCTCTACTGTGTGAGTTGGGTCAACAAAAAAGTGAACTTCAAACTTGCATTTGGGGTGAACTCACTTGGGAGGAAAGACCTGCCTCACACACTTTGCCTAAATCATTCTCACTTTTAGCCAGTGTGGTATCATCTTTTATAAAGATGAGGACTCCTTCTGCCACTCCGCATGTCTGTATCTATGGCAGGTGACATTTAGTGACATCCTGGGTGACATTTTATGGTAAGACATTTAATAGATTTTTTTCCCCCATTAAACTGGGATGTAGGTAGATATTTTGCATTAGGGTTATTTCCTTTGGCAGGTTTGCTCTTTAGGACACACACATACAGTTGGTCCTCCCTGTGCTCCTGTGGGAAGAGGGGGAGACATCAGCAGCTATGGCTCTCTCTGAGCAGTACCTCTGTTGGGCACCTCTCAATTCTAAAGCGAATTGTAAATCCATGAATTGGAATTGCTGAGATCACTGGAAGAGCAAGTCCTTCCCCAAGCATAGTATCAGAAGCTCCTCCATCCTGTTGTCAGTGGTGGGATGTGAAGAGTTATTTTGTTAATGGAGGAGCTGTTGGTCGTGGGGTGCTTGGGAAGGGTGGACAGCATTTGGAGCTCAAAGGCCTTTCATGACCGTTTACTGTGAGAACTTTGCTTGAGTCTGTGCGCGATTTAGCCATACTATACAGATGACCACAGTCAGCAAATCTTACAGTTGCACAAGCTGTACTGGTCTTTGGGATCATAACATTACCCAGGAGCTCAGGGGATTTGGTCTCTGGGTGGTTGGATGGGGTAATAATCTACACCAGGCTGCTGCTCAAAGGGAGGTCTGAAGACCTCCACCCCGGCACCACCCTGGAACTGATGGGAAACTCAGGTTCTTGGACCTCACACCGGCACTGCTGTGTCAGAATCCCCAGGTGATTTATATGCACAATACAGTTTGAGAAGCGCTGGCCTATACCTACTGACTCGGGTCCTGCCTTCAATCCAGTGTTTAATGAGCACCCACTGTGTTCCGGCATTGTGCTGAGTATCACAGAAATAAAGATGAATAATGCATGGACTTTTCTAAAGAGCTGCTCACAGCTTATTTACTTCTTACTCTCTCTGCAGTCTCTCTTCAATCCTTGGCATTCTGGCTTTTGCCCCTATCTCTCCACTGAATGCTTCCTTTGAAGACCACTAATGACCTGCTTGTTGTCAAATTCAATTTTCTCCTCTCTGCAGCATTTAGTGCTTCTGATCAACACCTACCACTTAAAGGCCATCCTCTCTGGGTTTTGCTGACAAGGAAGCCATTCTGGCTCCTCTTTCCTTCCCTTCCTCTCTCCTCAACTCTTTTACTGGCCTCTTTTTAAGGGGCTCTTTCCTTTCCTCCTAAGTAGGTCGCCCTCACGCAGATCTGTGGCATGAATTGTTTTTTATTATATATTATAGAGACTTTGACCCTCAAGGAACCCCAGAAATGTTGAAAGTGACTTCTCTTTCCCATAGTCTATGTTGAAAAGCTGTGGGCGGAGTCTTTGAATGGGGGTGGGGCTTTCACAGTGGCTGTGACTAGTTATGTTTGCTGCTGTACCATTTGACAAGCTGGGTGGCTTAGCACAAAGGCATTGTCTTATGGTTTTGTGGGTCTCATGGATCTGTAAACCAGAGGCCCTGTGGTTTTGTTGTTGGTGGCAGTGTTGGTGGTGGTGGTGGTGGTGGTGATGGTAGGGGTGGTAGTGGTGGCGGTTTTCTTTTTTTCTGAAGGAGAGAATCTATTCCATTGTCTCTTCAAGTGTCTAGAGACTGCTTTGATCACAAACACTTCTTCCACCTTCAAGGCCAGCCAAAGTAAGCCTCATCTTCATACTGAAATATGAAAGGGCCTTTGTTCTCTACAGTTTGGAAAGGTTCTTAGGAAGTCCAGTGATTCGATTGGGTTTACCTGAATCATCTAGCATAATTTCCTGCCTGAGGGTTCTCAAATAGCATTGCAGATCCTTTTTGTACAGATACACATTCACAATTGCCAGTGATTGGGATGTGTTTGTCCGTGGAACCCATTGCTTTGCCACAACCATATGGATGGAGTAGAGGTGAGAGGAAGGAGTTGAGGGAGGGTCACACATTTCCTACCTGATCAAGCTGGTCTGGAGACAAAATGAGCTAACACTGCATCCCAAGACAAGTAAAACAGAGAGGTGGACTCGGGATGGGAAATATGTAGGGGAGAGAGCGCAGTCTCTACCACTCTTCTTTTGCTGACAGTTCCTAAATCAATCCCATTAGGAGGCAGAGCAGTGCCTCCTAATGAACAAGTTCAAGGCTAACCTCATTATTTCTCCAACTCACCTCTTGGTTTTTCCTGTCTCTGGCGCAACTGTAGTTAACTTGCTACTCAAGGCAAAGGCTTCATTCCCAAGGTCTTTTTTTATCGATCATCTGAACACGGCAGATGGCTGACTGGTCAGGTCCTTGTTGCCTGTTTCTCAAGCACACTCATGGGCTACGGGCCACGGGCCACAGGCCCGGTGCAGGTTTTCTCCTCTCACCTTACTTAGTCTAGGCCTTGAGTCATCCTCTGTGACTTCATTACTGAGTTCACCCTTCTTTCACTTCTGAAGCTGGATGACCTTCCCCAGGGAAGCTTTGAAGCCTGAAGACTTCAAAGACTGCCCACTGCCTCAGGATCAATGCAGACTTGGCATGGTTTTCAAAGCCAGTTTAACCGTCATTTCCATAGCTTGCCTAATTTGTGCTAAAATTCACTTTGCACTTTATGCTGAGCCTCATTGATCCTTTCCATTCTTTACCCAGGCCCTTCTATACTTTCTTACCTTCACTCTTTCCACTGGACTTGGTAATACTTCCCTCTTCTGACATCTGCAGTCCTTGTGCATGTTGGTATGACAGCATCCAGCCCCCATCATCATTCTCCCTCTCTAGACTCACAGGGTGGCATAGGAACAGTGGTTCTTTATCGCTGTGCAATTATCCATGTTTTTATTGCTAACGAAGTTCTCTTGTGGCTTATAACTGTGCCGATTTTCCATGAATCTGCATCGTTCTTCAGACTGGTGGTGATTCTGCTTACCCACGCTCTGCCATTGCTTCCTGTAGTGCCTGGCTACACTCTTGATGCTCATTCAGAGTAGACAAGTATCACTTTGCATTTATGTCTGAGTGCTAAGAAATAAGCTGCCATCTACCAACTCCAGGGAGAGGCTTGGTCCATGCTTTACACGCCGAAGGTCCGGCTTGCTTGGTCATTGAAGGAGGCATAGACTCAAGTCTTAGGGAAGGCCAGAGGGAAAGCTGAGAAGCAGTGATCACAGGGTTTCCTTTTCATGTGGAGACTCTTTAGAGTTCTGCTTACAGGGAAAGCTGATCTGTGTTCTGAGCACTTTCAGTTCAGAAACCATCTGAGATGCATCCACTGTGCCCCCTGTGGCTTTCTATTTAGAGGCATTTAACTTTTATTACTTTTCTTTGTTCATTTAGTCGATCAATATTGTCTCCCATGTGCTAAGCTACAGAAGAGAAGGGAATCAGAGAGGCTTCTGTTCTCAGAGTCAAAGTCACGAGGATGAGGCAGCATGGGTAGCAGCTACTTGCCAAGGTGCGTGTGGTACAAAAAAACATGTACCATGGGGCAAAAATGCCACGATGCAGGGGTGAGCATCACAAGCTTGGACTGCTTTCTGAGTGTCAAAAAGATGCAGAGAACTTTCTG
>NW_022196906.1:95352017-95357256 GCF_008632895.1 Mastomys coucha
TGAATGACAGACGACAAAAAGAGAAAGAACAAGTGAAGTAAAGACCCACATACTGAAATGCAGGAGAGGTGGGTGTCAAGAGAAGAGATTTAAAAAAAAATCAGAAATGAGATCTGTTTACTCTCTGAACAAACAGCTCGCCTGGGCGCTGCCCAGATGTGCCTATGAAGTGATATCATGGCCTTGTATGCTGCACAGTCTGAACCTGGAAGGCTCTTCCAAGGTTATTCCACCAAGGAAGACCCTTATCCAGAGAGACATGAGAATTTATAGTCCTGGGGCTTTCCGCTTGGTCCTCTGCTTGGTCACCATGGCAACAGTTGCTCCTGCTGCTCTGGGCTTGGCTTCCCTGGAGGTAGCCCTGTAATGATAATGTATCATCCTCCTGCTGCTAAGAACAAAGCCTGCTGAAATTCCAGCCTCAGTTCAAATGAGAGGCTCGTCTCCAGGAGGTAGCAGCTGCTCTGACGAGGGGGGTGGGATCCGTGTTAGAAGGAGGGTTTCTTATGAAGATACTGTTGGGTAGATGCAGGTCTTCGCATGATAACTGCTCTGGTTGTAGGAAAGCTTCCCAGAAGCCCCACAAACCCTTCATTATTCATAGAGAGAGAAAGAGAGAAAGCCAGCCTTTGCTCTGGCCAAGAAGTGTGGCACAGGCCTGAGGGCATATCTCATCCTGAGTTTAGACTTACCAGTTATTCCTCTGTAAAAGAATGATGAGATCCATGGAAATGTTAACCAAGGGTCTGGCTAGTGAGGGAACTACAGGGGGAGGCAGGAAGGTACCACACTTTCAGCATAGAGGGCCAGAGAATGCTACCATCTACTATCAATCTGTGTGTTAGGGTTAGGGTTAGGGTTAGGGTTAGGGTTAGGGTTAGGGTTAGGGTTAGGGTTAGGGTTAGGGTTAGGGTTAGGGTTAGGGTTACTGTGGTTACTCGCATCGTCTGTCCACCCATCCCAGAAGATCATAGACTGAGCTTTGAGAGAGTGACAGCTTCCAGATTAGTCAAGCTCTGAGATAATTTTGGGCTTCGCTCCTTTTCTATTCTTGAACTTCTTTGAGATTTGTACTTTTGAACTTAAGACACCGGTCTGTCCACAATTCTCCATAACCACACTTTGTTTAACTAACCAAGTGACAACATTCTTTTGCTTTCAGCATTCGGATTTGTGTCATCTCTCTAGCTTACAGCCATTTTTGCCTCATAGGGTAGTCATTTTGGTCTTGCTTGCTGTTTGCAATGGATGAAAGATTTAGAACACTCATTCTTATTGGGTCAGATTTTGTGAAGTAAAACTAATAAAAGTATAGTGGGGAAAGTTTCTGAACACAGTTGACTAAGTGTGTTTCATTTCACACGTGTGATAAAGATCTGTGCTCACAGCACTGAACACATTTATCTCTTGTTCTCTCCTAGTCACTTACTCAGTATACTAACCCATCTTTCTTAGGGCCCCATTAGAAAACTTGCTGGGGTTTAGGGAATGGATAGAGTCAGCTTTGATGCATTGACAAACACTGTTACAGTGTTCATATCAATTTACCTGCCTGTCAGTAGTTCCTGAAAATTCCAGTTCCTCCAGAACCTTGTCAACACTTAATATTGTCAGTCTCAGCTATTTTAGCCAGCCTAGTGAGTAGGTTGTAGTAGATAATGAGTTTGAATTTTCTACCTACTGCTAACATTTAGTAATTTTCCATGTTTGTTGGCCATTTGGAGACTGGATATTTTCTTCAAATGCCTTGTTTACATTTTGCTGAGTTGTATATTTAAGAATTTTAAGAATTTAAGTAAATAAATATTTATATGTAACCTGTTTGCGTTGTATGGAGATACTTAAGTCTATAGATTCTTAAGTCTTTGTCTGCCATCTGCCTTGGCTATTTTCTCTTCAAATATTATTTCTACCTCATTCTCTCTGCCCCGTTTCTTTTGGTATTTTGACTACATATTTATTAAGCTTTTAAGATCTTGTTCTGTATACTCCATGCTATGTGTATGTGCATTTCCCTGTCTGCCTGGTTGTCTGTGTGTGGTATGGTACATGCATTTGAGTGTGTAGATATTTTCAAAAGTGCATACAGAGTTTAGAGCAAGACATTGGACCTGTTCTACTATTACTCTTTCCCTGATTTCCTTGCATGACTGTTATTGAATTGGAAATTTGTCCTTTCTGGCTGGTAATAAGCTCTCTGGATCAACCTCTCTGATCCCCAGTGTTACAGTTACAGACACACTCCTCTATGCTCTGCTTTCTATGTAGGTCCTAAGGATTTGAACTCCTATCCTCATGCTTGCAGAATAAGAGCTCTTACGCACTGAGTCATCTCTCAAGCTCCCACCTCACTATTTCCTATATTTATCAATTGTCCCCTATGTTTTAATTTGTACATTTTAGTTTTTTTGCCTTTACCAATCCATCAACCCTTTCTTCTGCTACAGCTAGCCCATTAAAGCCATATACCTAATAACTGAGTTCGGTCACTGCACTTACCAGTCTTAAAATTTCCATTTGATTCTTTTAGAGATAAATTCTGATATTTGGCCTCAATTTTCTTGAATATATTAATGCCAATTATTTAAAATTGAACATAATACTTTCATATGCCTGGATTTATGATTTGAACCTAAGAGTTTCAAAATGAAACGGTAGACCGATTTCTATTGTTTCCCAGTGAATTTTGATAATTCCATCCTGACTTCTGTCATGCCTGCTTTATATTTTATGGGATACTGTACAAACGTACGTGAGAAATTGCAGAGTTTCTGCTCAATGCCATTTTCCTCCACAGAGGATTACATTTTCTTCTGGCCAGTAGATAAGGGAAGTTTATCTTTAATAATGGATGAAAAAATTTCAGGGCTTGGTTTCATGTTTGGAGGGCTCATATATTCTTGATTGCCTTTCAACCCAAGGCAGAACAGTTTAGATGTCTCAGCTGAAAACATGCATTGCTTATCAGGGATCAGGGCTCTTTCTCGTTGGCAGCCCTTCATAAACAAGCGTCAGTACACAAAACAGCATTTGATCACCACACGTCAGCTTGCAGGCTGATTCCTCCGAGGATGGCTAAGCAGCCCTCATCTGTAGGAAACATGGCTTCTGAGGAACTGTCATACGTCTAGGAATTAAACCTCCACACGTAGGAATTTCACTTCCACTCACTTCAGTGGGACCATCTCTGACCTCTCCACCCTCCCCAGACATACACTCACTCTGTCCTGTCTCCATTTTATAATCATCCCTGCTCAACACCCTCTGTTATAACCAGAGGAATCCCAATTCATTACTGTATTTCCTATGTACCCTGTTAGCTTAAGCCATCACAGAGTTCTGTTTCCCAAATACAAGACAACTTGACTAGCCCTCTAGATCTGCCATCCTATGTATGTAGCTCCTCTGAGAATGCATTCCCACCACACCAGTAACTGACATTTTCCACTCAAGAGCATTGGGATCAGTCCCTTAATTTTTTAATCGTTCTGTAAATTACGGGTCACAGTCGTCACTGATGAAGTCAAATCTTCCCTGGGCTTCCATAGTCTCCTAGCATCTTATCCTTGAGCTGATTTGTGCATCTCTCAGTAAGGGTCCACATCTCTCTCTCCTCTGTGCACTGTGGTACCCTCTCTGTGCAGTTACAGTCTCTGATAGCCTCACTTCTCTTTGAATATCCCTGGTTATTAGAGAGCCACACTTAGATCTTGTGGGGCAGAGATAAGCACTCTTGCTATATTTTGGCTAAACTCTTGGCCCATAGAATTTTCAAGAATATGAAAGTACAAGGACTAGCTTTTAATCAGCTATGCATGGCTGGTTAGGAAGCAATAGGTAAATAAACAGATAGAAAGTGCATCTCGTCTCTAGAATATAGAGGTTTCCTGCTAATGGTGCCCACATTTATGTATCAAGCTACAATTCTCTACTGAGCTTCAGATTCAAACATTCATCTATTTTCTTTCTTTCTTGAAAAATTATCTTCCTGTCTATATTAACATATATTAATTACATCAAATAATGGACCCCACTGTACTACTGTCCTGCATGAATATGACTTTCTGTGATCACATTCACTTCTCATTGTCTTCTCTTGTCTCTCCTGCCCTTCTTGGGAAAACCCAGACTCCCTTCAACTTTTCTTTTTTCTTAAAGTCTGGGCTCCACATATAAGAAAATATGAAATATTTCTGTTCATGAATTGAGTTTGAGTCTCACTTCATACATCAAGCTCTGGCTTTCTCAAAAGCCACATATACTCTCCAACAGGTGCTACATATTTATATTTGGTGGTGTTAGATTTCTGACCCTCCCCCAACCCCTTCACCATGGCCTATCCCAGTACCTGCTTCTCATTTTAATGAGTGTCATAAACACACACTTTATTGTTTCGCCCCATTCAGTTCATTTGAGACTCTACAGTTCTCTACCATCATTTTCTGAACTCTGGTGCTCCCATTTCTACAAGCATCTCTATCCAGTAACCATGCCAGAGATAAACCTTCCTAGTCTCTCTGTCTCTAATATAAACCACGGAGGCTGCTTACCAAGTTCAAAATGCTTTGGAGGCTCCTCAGTTCTTAACAGGATAAAATGCTAAGTCCTTGCAGTCACACATAGAGAACTCAATAAACTGGACCCTGTTTGGCCTGAGCCCAGCCTTCCTCTCCATCCTCATTGCCCAGCTACTTAAAATCAATGTGCTTTCTGAATAAACCTGCTCACATCACTGTCTCTGTTCATGCTGCTCCTTTGACCTGGGTACATCCTTCTCCCACTTCTCTTACAGCATGCCTTGAAAGCGCTCCATCTTTCTAGACCCTGCTCTGGCAATCCTTCTTATTGCAGTGCCTTAATAGCTGGAAGATACTCACTTACTTCCAAGTAAGTCATATATTCTTAGAACACACTTAGAAATTAAAAAGGAGGAAATAAATGAGTCGTACTAGCACCTACTACCACCTCCCTGATACCTAGCTTTCAATTTGTCTCCTTACTTTGTGTTTCCTCCCTGTGTCTAGTTAATATTTTGTGTGAGTACACATTCCTTTGTAATTATAAGCTCCATGAATGTTTATTTTAATGTGACTAATACAGTAAGTCATTATTAAGAAGGGGAAAAATTGAAATAATTCCTTGTATCCTATCAGATCACCATGGACTAAGGGTGCTCCTCAATAACAACATGAACAATAGAACGCCCACATACACATGGAAGCTTAACAACACTCTACTC
>NW_022196906.1:95360733-95409834 GCF_008632895.1 Mastomys coucha
CATGGAGGGGTCTGATTGTTCTGGCAGCATGTGTATAGCAGAGGATTGCAATTTGATCATCAATAGGAAGAGAGGAGCTCGGGCCTGTGAAGGTTCTGTGCCCCAGTGTAGAGGAATGCCAGGGCCAATAAGTGGGAGAGGGTGGGGTGGCAGGCATGGGGAGGGGGGAAGCAACAGGGGTTTGTTTTTGTTGTTTTTGTTTGTTTCTTGGTTTTTTGGAGGGGAAACTGGGAATGGAGAAATTTACATGTAAATAAAGAAAATATCTAATAGAAAAAAAGGGGGAAAAACCCATTAGAACAGTACAGAAGTTCAACAACAGGAAGCAGCTAAGTGCTATGCACCATCTTTGTGATGAAGCCACTAGACCGTAGGAATGATCATATTCATGGACCAGAAGGAACAATATTGTCAATATATTCCTTTTCTCATAATAGTTTTTTTGGAGAAAAAAAAAAACTCAAAAGCCCAGAAGCCCTTTTTGCTGAAATTGACTAGTTGGTTTGAGAATTTACATAGGAAGGCTGAGAACCTAGATTCACCAAAATATCTGAAAGAATCCACAATCTCATTACTGGATTTCAATACTTGCTATAAAGCTATAGCAATCAAAGATATGGTGCTGAGATAAAAATGGCATAAATAAATATCAATAAAGCTGAAGGGAGCATGAAGAAAGAACCTCTTCCTACCCCCCACTGATGATTAGTTTCAAACAAAGGAGTGAGATAGTTCAATGCAAAATAATAGATTTTTATAGGAGATCTTGGGATAACTAGATGCCCATACTCAAGCAATGAATCTTGACCCTCGATTCACATAGTATATAAACATTAATTCAAGGTGCACCAGAGACCTAACTATAAAAGAGAAAACTGTAAAATTTTCAGAATACAGCGAGAGAAATTACCTAGGGTTACATTATGGTATAAAAACATGAACCATAAAACTAAATTGGATTTCATTAATATAAAAAATATTTCTTTGAAGGATTATGTTAAGCAATCCACAGACTTGGATACAAATGAAATACTGTATAAAATATTTTTATATATTTTATTTTATATAAAGAACTACTATGGAATCCTAGGAAGACAATCTGATTTGAAAATGAGTAAAAAGAGGCTGAGTGTGGTGGCCAACACTTGTAACCATAGTATTCATGAGGCTGAGGCAGAAGGATCTCCAATCCGAGGCTAGCTTATATGATATAATGTGATCTCAAAACTATTTGAATATATTTCACCAGGGAAACACATGGAAGCATGCTTTACATCATTAGCCATTCCAAATTAAAACCACAGGGAACCCCAACCAAGCTCAGAGTTTCTAAACTTGATAGGGTCAGAAAAACCGAGCCCATGAAGTGTTGGTGAGGATTCAGGGCAAGTGGAATTCTTTCCGTTGCTGGGGAAGTTAGATAACTGTGTAGCCACTTTGGAAAGCAACTGGGTGGTGTCTTACTTAATTAAATTAATGAAAACTGAATGACCTAACCATCCCAGTTCTTGGTACTTGCTCAAAACACTTTGAAATCACATGGAGTTCTATAAGGATACTTATTACACCTTTCTTGATAGGAGCTCCCAATTAGAAACCGCCAGTAAAGCTCATCACTCATGAGTGGAAATGACACCACCCCTGAGATACTGGGAAAGGAAAAGAAACTTTTGTATATATGTAATGGTATTGATGAATTTGCAAGAATTATGGCAAGTGAAAGCATTGGGATACACTAAGTGTGTGATTCAACTTACACAAAATTGTAGAGCTCAGACCAGTGACACCCACATCTGGACAGTGACTACGAAGATGTAGAAAGGATGTTTTGTGGTGAAGTGAATGTGATGACAGCTATGTGACCTGAACATCTGCTAAAATTGTTTCTCTTGGGCCAGGTATGGAGGTGCATGTCTTTAATCCCGGCACTTGGGAGGCAGAGGCAGGCGGATGTCTATGAGTTCTAGGTCAGCCTGGTGTACATAGTGAGCTCTATCTGGGCTAGGGCTACATAGTAAGACTTCATCTCAAATAAATAAATGAATAAATAACTAAATAGTAAAAATAGGTTCTCATCATGTACTAAAACTGGTGCACTTTGCAAATCATAAAGTATACTTTAATAAGTGTGAAACACCCCTTTAAGAATAATAAAAGCTATAAGTACAAACATGAAGCAATAGGAGACTTAGAGAATCCTATACCAACATAATATCCTCTTCTGTGATTTTTCTGTGCATTTTAGTTTTACCTTTAATGTGAAACTGTTCGCTTGGATGTTGTTTTAGTTACTTATCTCACCACTGTCCAACAAAAACAAACACCAGAAAGCGTTTATTTGGGCTGACAGTTTGGTGGAGAAGACGCTGTGGCTAGCTAGAGTCCCTCTTGCTGTGTCAGCTGGAACATGAGGCACATGCTCACCCTGTGTCTCCAGCCAGGAGACAGAGATGAATGCTGGGATCCTCTTGTCTTTTTCTTTTTCAATCAGTTGGGAACCAAAGTCCAAGGGATGGTGCTGCTCCCAACATACCCAGAGGCGTGTCTTCTAGGTGACTCATCCTGTCCAGCTTACAATGAAGATGAATGGTCACATGTGCCTACTTCTTCCAGATTTTTTCACTCATTCCTTCAGTCCCCAAGACCCAGCCAGGACCTAACGTAGAACATGTGTTCTGTAAATGTTCTGTCTACCCATTCATTCAAAAGCTATTTATTGAAACAGACATCTAATGGTTGTCAGCTCGATAACCACTTCAGTATCTGACAATCATCATAACTCATTTCTTCCAGTTTGTTGGGAGTCTGTTTCTTTCACCCTTGGTGGGAACCTGTTATTCCCATCCTAAAGGCCTTATGAATACTAACATAATCTTTATAACTAGAGGAGAGATAATATTATCATTACTTCTTTTATATAGAAGTAGATATTTAGACACATAAATGTTATAGCACTTTAGGAAAGTGATGTAGACAGGGTTTGAATTCAGGAAGTCCAGCTTCAAGGCTCAAATAGAATGAGCCCTGCTAGGGAAAATTATCCTGCCCATGTGGGCTGTGAATGTTCTCATAACTCATCCTACTGCCTTCTACTTGCATGGTGTTTATAGGGTTGGTTCTTCTAGCCTCTGGCCCTCCTCCTCCCTTTCCCTTCCACTCTCTTCTTCCCTTCCCTCCTTCTCCTCTTCCTTTTCTCTGTTCTCTGAGACATTTCCCTTTCCATGAGAGAACTGGAGTGTGATACTATGTGCATTTTTTGGCTTAAGCTCAGAACCCAGTCTGGGGACCTACCCTACCCTCAATAGGTAGCCTTAGTTGGTGTGACATGTCCCTGAGTCTCTTCCAAGGATCTTGTGTCAGGTGGCTATCGCTGTCTGTTTAGTGAAGTCTGCAGCCTTATTATCTACTGCTGAACAAACCCGCTCTGTGGAGGGTAACCACAGCTGCCGTAGGCTGGATTGATGCTGAGGCTGCACGATGACTGAAGAAGCTTTGCCTCTTCCTGACTACTCTTAAATGGGAGAATATGTACCATGGACCCTGCAGACCCCTGACCAGGAAAACAAAGTGAGAGTGAACAGAGGCTGGGGTTACTAGCTTCTGCACCTTGCAGTTGTCAGTTTGAGGAGGCGGTTTAAGAGGGTTGCTGGATTTACAATCCTAATAAGCCCATATAAAAGACAAACTGTCCAGATATTTTATTTATAAGCCATATGCCTAGATTGGGCAGAGCTAGAGCTGTACTAACTTATTTCCCAGCTAGAAGGTCCCTTGTTGCTTGCTGTTTCTCTTGGCCACGCCATTCTGGTTCATGTTGGCTTCCTCCTCCACCATCTTCCCCCACCCCCTCCCTACCTGCAACTCCCTCTTGAGCCTCCAGTCCCACCTTTCACCTCTAGTGCCCAAACACAGTCTCTAGTCTTTTATCGACCAGTTAAATTGGGAGATGTTTCACATGGTCTCACGTGAGTATGTGATGGTCTGTTTCTGGGGGAGAGGGAGCACCTCTTGAGGATCAGTAGTTAGCATTAGTACGCAGGCAGTATTAGGCCAAACCCCTACAGAGAGTGTGCTAAGGAAGGTTCTGTGAGAGAGAATAACACAACACTTACCCTTGTCCTTTAGGCAAAGCTTCCACGTGCATTAAAAGAAACCACATTCCTCTCTACCTCACTGCAAGCATTTGCTCTTGCTTCCATGGCCCAACTCTGAGTGTTTGTGTTTGGGAGTGAGTGGGTGTTGGTGGGAGGCTGGAATGTGGTATTGACAACGTGTAGTCTAATAATGGAGCTGGAAGATTCAATGATGCCCAATTCAAATTAGTCACGAGTAATCATTGGCATGCCAGGAGTGGGGGAATTCCTGCAGTTAGCGAAGTAAAGTGTTACAAACAACAGCTAAGGGTGGATGTGTGTTTCAAGTTGTGGGAGTGCTAATTTTAAATTTTTTGTTCCAGAAAAGGATTATAGAAATGTAAAACAAAAATATTTCGACTTGAAAAATACTTCGTAATTATATGTCATAAAATAATTAGGTCATGGCAAATTAGCACAAATGTTTACAGCAAAATTGCCATGTAAAACATTATCGGTAATATTATGCTAATTGCTTCAGAAGCAAAAGCTGATTATGTTTCGGCAGGATTAAAATTTGCCACGTTTGCATTTCTCTTCAGCTTCACCCATTTTCCATGTGAGCACCAAACCTGTGGTTACTATATAAATCAAACTGCCCATTTGTAGAGGGACCTTCCTTCCAAATACCAAGCCAGACCCTGAACGGAAGGGAGATTCCTGAGGGAGGACTTACCCATCTTGTGTGGGTGCAGCAAAGTGGGCAGCTGAATGATGTACTCAGAGAAGCAGACCCAGAGCATCAAATCCTGCTGGAGTGGAATCTCAAGGAATCTCCCAAACCTTAATGTGTATCCGAATCTGTTAAAATACAGCTGTTAAAATACAGCACATCTGGAATAAGCCCAGAGATTCTGCAATCCTAACAAGGATGCTGGCATATCTGGTCTATGGACCATGCTTTGAGTGTTCTTCTCTGGAGTTGCAAATTCAAATGTCTTTGGAGCAAAGATAAACAACACAAAAAGATTGGGGCGGGAGAGTAAGAAATAACAGACCCTGTATTGAACAAGGGGATGAGCTGTCCAGTTAAAGGACTCCTAGGGCAACTGATGGAAGAGGAGAGAAGAGACGGAGGAAGGA
Organism: Mastomys coucha; assembly: GCF_008632895.1. NCBI lineage: Eukaryota > Metazoa > Chordata > Mammalia > Rodentia > Muridae > Mastomys > Mastomys coucha. The sequence continues at coordinate 95,365,950 of NW_022196906.1, forward strand.
CCATCCTGCTGTCTGGGTGTGTAAACCCAAGGTTCCAATTTCATGGACTCAATCCTAAAGCAGCTTGAACAGAATTAACTTGTTCCAGGTCCACCTCTGACTAGGTATCTAGGGTCTGGCTTCCTCTGCCCCTCAGGGAACCACACTGGACTGGGGAACAAACCCAGCATTATCAGAGGCACGCATGCCACTGAACTCTGCTCAACTGGGTCCCTCTACGGAGACAAAGTCTTCCTGGTTTGGTGCAGCAGCATACTAGGGATGATTCGTGAAGCTCCCGCTGTCTCGTGTTGCAGCAGGGAGTTCACGTGTGTTCACATATGGCAGACTTCTTCCCTCTCATGCTGCCTTGATATCCCGGAAGGAATCTAACCAGATCATTTTCTCTCTAGGCCTCTGTTTCTCTAACCTAAAATTGAACTACATAAAGCATCAGCTGCAATGCTGGCAGAGAAATGTCTCTCCAATCACTGAGGGGCTGAACCCCGACTTGATCTAAATATCAGAGGGGTCCCTAGCACTCCGTCTGGGCGGGGCTCACGGAAGTTCACTGTTGGAAATGCCCAGTCCTGCAGAGACACCTGATAGCCTTGTAGCAGGCACACGGCATGGCCTGGGTTTCTACTGTTTTGACGTAGCTACAGCATATACAGTCTAATGCATAGTTCTGTGCCTCTCCGTGATAGCTGCGTGAGATTTCTGAGTCTTGCCCTTGGGTTGTAGAAGATGTCATGTTTTACCCAATTCATGAGGTCTGTTAATACTTACAGGGATCATCACTTCACAAAGGTCTCTTCTGTGTTATGCACTGGGTGTGGGTGTTCTCAGAAGATGGTCTTATGTCGCCTTTCTAACACAGGAGGTTCTCTTATTTGCACATTCCACACGATGGAACTGGGGCTAACTAGCTAAGCAACCCTCAGGGCTTGACTCTAGGTCACACCCACGTCACTGTCTGCCTCTGCTGGGGTTTAGTTCTCACCTGTGGGTCTGTAGGTGCCCGCTGCCTTGTGTCTGTCCTCCTTGTAGTCTCTCTGTGTAGTGCAGCACCTGGCCTGAAGTATGTGTTAAGAATGCATGAATCTTCTTTTATGCTGGGCCCCTTTTTCTTTTTTCTAAGAATGACTCCTGACATCTTGCAAAGGGCAGGCCTTTGTGTAAAAAAAGGATGTTTATTTCCCAAGATCCATTTCTTCAGAGTACACTGCAGTGCTCAGTTTCCAGAAGAGCCAGGAGCCTGCCTACCACTTCCTCTCCATTTTTACATTTTGGGCATAAGAGTCACAAAATAGCCCAACTGCTTCATATTATCTCCTTCTGCTCAAAATTGTAACCCTAGAGATTATGTTAGTCTTTATTATTTATCGTATGCCTGGGGGAATTTTCATTTTAACCAAGACACTGGTTCGACTGCAAAATGGCAAGGAGTGGTTTTGTACGGAGATCTCAGCGTGGTGAGCTTATTAAAACGTGACTGTAGCGGGCGGGGCAGCTTGGAAGGGCAAAGGGAAATATTTGGGGGGAGGACTTGTTTTCAGAAGCCGGAAAGAAATTCTGGAATCTGGGGGAGAGAAAGGAAGGGGAGGTGAGACAGAGAGAGAAAGAATGTTTAAAAACTAAAATTGATCGCCAAATTGGATGTAAATGGAGAAAACAAATGTGCAGTCATGGGTAGGAAAACACATGGAACTTAGAAATGAAATATGATCAATTTATCTTCATTTGAAACAGATTGAGAGCCGGGCCCTTCTCTAGCAAGCTCCCAAGTGTATGGGAGCCCTCAACTGCCTGTGTCGGGCTGTTTTCTCTGTAGAGCTATTGATATTCCAAAGCTTTGCTCTAGAGACAAAGCCTGCTCTGCAACCAAGCCAGGCTGCTTCTGGGGGGAAGGGGAGCCCACACGGTATGACCTTTGCCTATACACCTTTGCTTTCTCTTCTCCAGACATCTTCCATACAGTGTCTAGAGCTGTGTCACATCGCAACGCTGTCCCCTTTCTAAGGGCCCTCTAGAGCTGAAAGGACAGCTCCTTTTCTCCCTGCCTCCTCTTCCTGCTTAGGCGTCCATGGATGATGTAGATCTTCAGGCCTCTAATGGCTTCTACTAGAAATCTTGATTGTGCTGGTATGATTTATGGGGGTCAGATGAGGCCCGGCCCTGGGTACCTCTGCGGGAGCTTCCTCCTGGGATGTACTTAGAGGAAGGAGTTAAGCAGAGTCATTTATGCTCAGAGAGCAAGAAAGCTTGCTTTCTTTGAGTGACTCAAGTCTCATCAGTAAATCCATATTCAGAGGCCCCATGTCAGGCTGCTGGGATGACAGCCGACCAACGCCCAGCTTCTCGGATGCAGTTTAAACCGGCAGTCAAGGCTGAGACAACAGCAGGCAATTTGTTTTCCTCAAGCCTCTGTTTTAAAATGAAGAAGGCAGATTTCCTGAATTCTTGGGTTTTCATGGAGAAATGAATTGAGCAATGAAGGCTCGTGGGAATTTGAAATGCATTTTCATATTATGTAATTTTGCAGAGGATGCCACTGAGTGCTGTCTTCTTGCTCTCTCTGGGGGTTGGTGTTTTCAGCACATCTTTCAGCACGCTTCAGAAAAACCGCATCTCCAGCATGTGGACGAGCATGTGCATACACAAGCAGATACACACAAGCATCTCCCCTAAAGTTCACTCTTCTCCTTCCACTCCCAGGCTGAGAGCACCTAAGCCCCATCCGTGGACTGGGTGCCATCCTCGCCTCCTTCCAAGTGGCTTTGTGTGCCCAGTTCTCAAAGTTGGGGATTTCACTTCTTCCACCAGCCCAGGGGTAAAGGTACCTCTGCCACGGCTAACCTCATGGTGGGCAACATAAAATCGGTACTTTTATTGTTGCGATCCAATCCCCAATAAGAAGCACCTTAACAGTGGAAGAGTCTGTTTAGTTCACGCCTTTGGGGGATACAGTTCACTACGGAGGGGAAGGCATGGTACCACTTGTCTCCATGACGGCAGGGGTGTGTAACGGGGATTCCTCTCGACCCCATATCTTGATGGTACAGGAGGCAGAAAGTTGACAGGAAGCGGAGACAAGTTATAAACCTTCTAAATCCCCTCCCAGGACCCAGTTTCTACAGCAAGACTCCATCATCTAAATGTCTCTCAACCTTGCAAACCAACGCCACTCACTGAGATTAAATCCTCAACTACAAGCCCAAGGGGGGCATTTCACATCATAACCTTAACAATGCCCCATCTCACCTCCATGTTTATCTCTTACACAGCATAGAGCTCTTGCAGGTGTGACTGGAGATCTTTATATGGGGAGATCACTACGGCTCATCTCTGTGGGTTCAGTGTTATCACAGGGAGACAGGAAGGCCAGAGTAAGAGGATGTAGGGCAGTGGAGCAGAGGTCAAATGTTGGTTGCAGGGTTACAGGTCATGGAGTGAAGTTGACCCAGAGAAGTTGGAAAATGTAGGGGAAAATCAGCCTGTGCATACCCTGGTTTTAGTTCATCAAGACCCACAGTAGACTGACCTCCAGATCTACGGGAGACTAAATCCACTTCTTCTTAGCTCCTAAGTTTGTGGGAATTTGTTATAGCAATGATTTAATAAAATAAAACAAAAACCTAGTTGTCTTAAGGTTTCTATTGCTATACAAAGACACCATGAGCACAACAACTCTTTTATTTATTTATTTATTTATTTATTTATTTATTTATTTATTTATTATTATAAGTAAGTACATTGTAGCTATCCCTAAACACACCAGAAGAGGGTGTCAGATCTCACCACTGGTGGTTGTGAGCCACCATGTGGTTACTGGGACCTGAAACTGGGATCCCTAGATAAGCAGTCGGTGCTCCCACCTGCTCAGCCATCTCACCAGCCCACACAACAACTCTTGTAAAGAAAAGCACTTAATTGGGGCTGGCTTACAGCTTCAGAGGTTTATTCAGTTATCATGATGGTGGGAAGCATGGCAGTGCGCAGGCAGACAAGGTGCTGGAGAAGAATCTGAGAGTTCTAAATCTTATCTGCAGGCAGCCAAGGAGATTGTGTGCCTCACAGGGTAGGTTGAGCACAAGAGACCTCAAAGCCAACCCCCAGAGTGACATACTGCCTCCAAGAAGGCTACACCTACTAGAACAAGGCCACACCTCCTAATAATGTCACTCCCTATGGGCCAAGAATTAAAACACATGAGTGAGTCTATGAGTGGGGGCATACCTCTTCAAACCACCACACTAGTATAATTACTTCATGAAATGCAACTTGCTGCGCAGTCTTTGGGACAGACATGGGGACATCCTACTTTCTGTTATATGTACACCCATGAGAAAGTGGTGTCTATGTCTGCTTATGGCTCACAGTGTCTGGGCAGCAATGGAAGGGAGGGACAGGTAGGGCTCTAAGACTGGAGGGAATGCTGAACATCTTTGGTACAACTGAGGCAGAAAGCAGAGAACATTCCAGGGCTAACCAATTATCATCAGTGCAGAGCACAGGACTGACTGGGTCACCGCTATATGACGATGAAGGGCCAAGGCAGGAGTCACATGGGATTAATCTGTTAGTGCAGCAAACACAGCCCAGAGTGGCAACTTGGGCATTGCAAAATGAGAGATGGTGAAACCGGTCCTGACATGTATATAGTTCATAGGACATGTTGGTACCTGGTAAAAGCATAGTTCTGGGGTGCTGTCTTGGGGTATCTAAGGAGGCTATCATTTGGAGATACTGTATGTAACACTTCTATTGTACTAGGCATGGTATTCCTCTGTCTTTCCAGTCCCAGATGAATACTAGTCTCTATGGCTCAGTCTCTGGCCCCCTCGGTGATCACCCATTCCCATCTTATCTCGGAGAAGCCTGTTGGATGCCATCTGACTTGTTTGGGTGTTCACTGAATAGTCATTGCCTTAATTATAGGGCCGCCATTCAATTTTTCATACCAGCCTTAGTGTCCCAAATGACTGATGTGGTGAGACTGCAGCATGGTGCCTAGGAAGCTCAGAGCTTGACAGTGCGTGTCTATGCCACAGAAACTCAGAACTGTGACCCTCAGCTCCTCTTTCTCTCTAGACTTCCCATTCTTTCGCCACCATTTCAAAGGAGACTCTGGGCCCAGGGTAGCTGAATCATTCTATCTCCATGGGGAGGAGCTTTGGATGTGTTTTACCATTTTCAGTTTTTATACTATATTTGCATGTATTCTCATTTAAAAAAAAATCTATCAATCACCCATCTCTCCCTCTATACCTATCCATATCTATCCAATCTATCTATCTATCTATCTATCTATCTATCTATCTATCTATCTATCTATCTATCTACCTATCTATCATATATGTATCTATCTATATCAGTCATCTTTCTATCATCATTATCTATCATCTGTTAACCATCTATTGATCATCTATTATCTATTTATCAATGTATCATCTATCAATCTACCAGTCAATCTTCTATCTATCTATCTATCTATCTATCTATCTATCTATCTATCTATCTATCTACTGATCTATCAATCATCTGCCTATCATATTTTATCTATTATTTATCCACCATACATTCATCTGTTTTAGATTTTGACATGCATGAAGCAAGGCATAGAGACAGACTACTGGTTTGTCCTGGTATCATATGCCTATAATACCAGCACTCAGTAGTTGAGGCAGGAGAATCATAAGTTTGAGGTCAACCTAGGCTGCAAATAATTACAAAGAATACTGGCTTCAGAGTTCTTGTTGACTTTGAGTAACTTTCTCAAAATCTCTGCACCTCAATCTCCCCACATGCAGAACACGGATAATAATAGGAGCCAGCACATATGTTTACACAAAATTGAAATGAGCTAATTGGTGTAAAAATTTTAGACCAGTACCTGGTGAGTTATATGTGTCTGATAAGTGTTGGCTGTTACTATTATTGGTGCTTACCTTAAAAGAATTTAACTGAGAAAAAGAATAATTTTAAAAATCCACCCAAGTTTAATTGGGGCCATTCTGTAAAATTCAAACTGTTTGTCCTGCATCCTTTCTTTAGTGAGAAAAACACAGAGAAAAATTCATGATGCAGAGCAGGGGGCCATGGAAAGGCCCAAGCTGCCCGAGCTGGGACAGCTGAGAGATGGCAAAGGGAGGTGCAACCCCTGTGATTCTAATTCATGCACCATCTGTTTGCTGATTTTTGTCCTCTGCCCCTGTTTTCAGGAGCTAGATGTCTGAGCAGGCAGCATTGAGGGCCCTGCAGACAGGTGGCCCCGGACCTTCATGCCAGAGTTTTCAATTACCATGCCAGTCAATGGAAGAGAGTGGAGGGCGAAAATGAAAATGGAATATTTGGTTAGCGCTCTGACAAGCCATGAATCAAAACCAAGTGAAATTGCTCTGGGGTCTCTCGGCCTGTCAGCCTTCGCCATGCATTCTGCTTGCCCCTTAGCTGTGTAATTCCCGTGCAGGCAACACTGTTTGCTGTTCCGTTGGGAAGACAGGCCCTCTGCCCTGTGCGGCTGGGCCCTTCCCTGGCCTGTTACGCCAGGTGCACCCCTCAGGTCCTCATACACAATCTGCTTTGCTGCTTTCATAAAGAGCACTACTGTCTGGCTGTGGCACAGAACTGGTGTTCCTGATTCCCATCTCCACTCTGGGGGGTGGGTACTCAACATTTTCACACTCTCTGATATGGAGAGCCCTTACAGAGGTTGTATATGACCTCTATCCGCTGAAGGTCAAGGCTAAAGGTGCCACTAATCAGCAGGCAAACAGAAAAGGGGATTGAGATGGTCTTATGCATCAAGGGCAGGGAACCTCTTGTGCCTCCCTCCTCCCACACAGTCCCAACTGATTTAATACCCATCAGGCCAGAAGCAGTGTGTGCTGGACAGAGGGCCCATAAATAACGGGGCTTGACTGAACACACGAGTGAAGGGATGCTTGGCAAAGAGGCAGGACTCTATTTGATAAAGCCCGGCCTCACTCACTGAAGGCTCCAGCACCCAGGGTGTGCAGAAACAGCTTCTTCTGCTTAACTTCTTGAAACTTGTCTCTTTAAATGCAGAATGTCTGCTGAGAGTCTGCTGAGCTAGCAGAGAGTCAGACTGGCAAGATGAGAATTTTACAGAATGGCTTCAGTCAAACAAATATTTCTTTAAGACAAGCACCAATAATAATAATAATAATAATAATAATAATAATAATAATAATAATAATAATAATAATAATAATACTTCCCACATCTGCTAGGGCTCAGACGGTGAATTGAAGCACAAGCTACCAGGAAGGTTAGCCACAGGTGCTAAGGGGCCCTGTAGAGGATGCCTGAATCAAGGGGGTCCCTGGGTGGTCGGTTATCCAGAGGGATGTCAAGGCAATGCTTACAGTTGTACAGGTTAGTCGCTGCCAAGGACAAAAGGGAATGATGATCCTGTTCACTGTCCATCCACGTCCTGGTTTGGGTACCTCTGCCGGATTAAGTGAGCCTGATTCATAGAGGCATCAGTGGGCCAGAGGCAGCTAGCAAAGAAATCAGACGGTCAGCACTAGGCTGTACAGCAAAGAAAGGCAAAGGAGCCCTTTACCATTGCAGCTGTAGATCAGGTATGGCATTGCCAAAAGAGACTCAAACACATCTGTTAAATCTTAGAGTCCAAGAATTAGATTACAAAGGGCTCATGGAGACTCAGACTGTAAATGGGGAGAGAAAGCTCAGTAAGATAAACCCTTTTTCAGATCCTGGCCTATGACTCGTTCCCTGGTAAGGTCAGTGCTGAGCCTATACACCTGATGCTATACCAGTGTCTGCTTGGCTGTCTGTCCCTCTGTCTGCATTAGGGTAGCACAAGACTTGGGGCTCAAGTCATTCTGGTAATGTCTGAAGCAGGTCAGGATCACTGGGTTAAAGTTTAAAGAGGTGGCTTTGCGTGGTGATGAGCCTCTGCCACTGCAAGCCTCCAAGTATCTGTTTCGGAGCCTGAAGAGGGTCTCCTTGTATTGGGGCAGGGCAGGTTGGGCTAAAGTTTCCAAGGTCTCTTCCTGCTCTTCAGAGAGTCCATGATATGTCAGCCTGGTGGCTTTCTGCCTTGTCAAAAGGAACTGATTGCAGAGAAGGTTGAATTCAGAGACTGATACACGACTTGAGATTTCAGCTATCTTTATTTTACTCTCTTCTCCTGGATCCCTCCCCATCCCAATGTCAGATCCATTCCATGGATACTAGAGCCAACTGTATAGTCAAGGGTTTGAGAGGATCACTGTGCCTAAATAGAAGTTGTCAATAACCCCAGTAGAGCAAGACAGACAATTTTGGCAGCAAGGGGCATGAAACATAGGGTGGCTACTCTAAGGGAAGGATCTCAGTGTAGGACCTCCCAAGGCTACTTTGCCAGGCTCTGAAGCCAGGTCAAAGTCCAGCACAGGCTTTTTGGGCTGAGTCAGCAAGCTATCAGTCAGCATCCATTGTTAATTGATCAAAAGATTCTGTTGTTCTGATTTCCCTACAAAATGGTGAATTTCTATCTCACTGGCTTGACTGGTTCACATACCCAACCAATTGCTGTGACTACGGGGATGGGATGCATGATGTGGCTAGATCTTAGGCATGTATGGGAGATAGGACGGGTCTCTCTCTCTCTCTCTTTCTCTCTCTCTCTCTCTCTCTCTCTCTCTCTCTCTCTCTCTCTCTCTTTCTCTCTCTCCTTCCCTCCCTCCCTCCCTCCATCCCTCCCTCCATCCCTCTCCCTCCTCCAGGCTTCTAGTAGGGAGCAGCAGAGGATATCATAATTGATAATTGCAGTCTGGTGTATCTACATAGACCACATCCGGTTTTCTTCCTGAGCCTGCACTTTGGCTTTGCCTGGGAAAACCATCTCCAGTTCTCAGTGCCAAGGGCTGCACAGGTTACTCTGTGCCATGTCCCACACAGCATGAGCTAAATGGTGGGTGGAAGAAAGGAGTGGCCTTGATTGCTCTGCAAACTTCTGCACTCAGCGCCTTGGGGCTTAATCATACATAGTTAGTTCCAGAGAAGTGTCCAAGGGGGCACCACTGGCCTCTGATCAGAGACTCCTAAGCACTGTCTTTCCACCTCACAGGAGACAGGGGCAGGAACACTGGTTTCTGAGGCGGATAGATGCTTAAAAGGTACATTAAGTTTAGAGAACTTGGATATTTTTACTCTCTTGCTTTCATAGATTCAGATAAGAGGTGATGGATTAGGGCGACAATCAAAGGTGCTTTGGTGATAATGGTCCCCACAGTTGGGACCTCTCTGCCACTTGCAATACTGAAACTAGACAGCACCCATCTGGAACAATGCAATAATCAGATGTGAAATGGCAAAACTAGGAAATAATGTGGTCTGCTGTATACCTTGTTCTGATTTTCTATTTAGCTAAAACTCAATAGTATTTTCCTGGCTCTTCTGCACATGTTTACCAAACAGACTTAAGGCAAGATGCTTTTGATTTGGGGTTGAGCTAAGAGCTAAAATGTAATGATAATAAAAAAGAAATAATCATTGTAATAATCAATTTACAAATGCTTTGTCTAAGTCATCTATTTACTTCTCAAGGCAACCACAGGAAAGGCTTAACACAACTAATTTACCAGAGGAACTTTTATTCTTGTTCAGCCACAAGGTGTAGGGATAGAGAGACCCTGGGCCTCTTGGCTTTGATCCTGTGCTTTCTCCTGGCTCTTAGCAGTGCATGTTTATACCGATGGCAGAGGACTAATAGCCAGCCTTGTCCATGAAGTTACATTAGATCAAGGGACCATAGGTGGTTTTAGGAGATGAGGGATCCCCAAGTAGCCCCCCAGGAGCATCCTAGAACAGGGAACATCCACCACTTGAAGAAAATGGAGACTCTGGAGCTCAGGGCCACCATTTCCGATTTTTCTATATTTGCCTTAAATGATAAAGGAGACTTCACTGATAAAAAAAGATGAACTTTGTTTGATTTGGAAATGATTTTTTATTTGTTTGTTTGTTTTTTTGAGACAGGGTTTCTCTGTATAGCCCTGCATGTCCTGGAACTCACTCTGAAGACCAGGCTGGCCTCGAACTTAGAAATCCGCCTGCCTCTGCCTCCAAAGTGCATGTGCCACCACTGCCTGGCTAATAATTTTCTTTGAAGTTCAAATTATGATATTTACTCATTATAAACAAGATTGTAAGAAGCATGAGGTTGTTTAGATTAACATGGTCTTTGGAATTAGTTTCCGTGGAGGGATGTTTGCCATCAGAGATCACTCTCTGTGTTTTCTTTATGTCTGAATTTTGTTGGTTGTATGATATTGACAAAAATAAAAACACCCTCTTCCAGTAGCCCTAGCTAAATTGCTATGTATTAACTGCTAGAGGCATAGCTGGAGATGTTGGGTTCCTCTTATATCTCACAAACACAGAGGCTTGGGACAGAAGTGACAAGATGCTTTTGTTCCAAAATTGAATCTCTCAGTGTCTAAGAACAGGCTGCCTTCCTTAATTAGTAGATGTACAGATGGAAAGGACTTGATGAATGGGTTCTGTACCTGGCTTAAAAATCACAACTACGTGGTAGAAAACATTTTGTAAATTTATGTTGTAACATTATAAGATATTTAGCAACATCATCAAAAAATCCCCATAGATCTGTCTCTGTCCCACATACACACAAAAATCTCAAAGCAGTCAAATTAATTTCATTTATTCCTCAATTCAATTTTTCTTTATCCATTCCAAAGATTTTTGTTGATTGCCTACAACATGCCAGGCTCTGGTCCAGGTACTGTGAGGGTAGCAATAAACAGAGCAGTCCTTGCTCTCTTAGAGCCTGAAATTGAGGAGAAGAAGGGAGGAAGGAAAAAAGAAGAGAGAAAAATCATCAATAACCCCACAGACATATGAAGGCATTTTCCAGGACATGGTGTGATCTTAATGAAAGACAAGTGTGTTTAGGACACTGAATGTTACTGATACCTAAGCAATGGGCACATGGGATGTGTGTGTCCAAATCCCCCACCAATAGATGAGCAGATATCCCAACTTAGGAAACTACCTCAAGAAGCATTTTAATGTATCAATAATTAATTTAATGTATTTGTCTATTATTTATTTATTACTTTATTATCAGGGCATATATGCAGAGGTCAGAGGACACCTTGGAGGAGTCAGCTCTCTCCTTCCAACATGTGAATCCTGGGGATTTGAACTCAGGTTGTTAAGTTTGGTGGCAAGTGTCCTTACTCACTAAGTCACATTTCAGGAATAAATGCCTTTTAAACGCCTGGCAGATGGATAGGTTTGGGTAAGTACAAAGTACACCAGGGACATGAGGACAAGAAACAGGTCCACTATGACCAACAGCATGTAAAAAATGTGGTCCTGGGAAGAAGGAGAAAGGGCCTTAGGGACTGTTTGAGCAGGATGAGGCATGGGGAAAGGTGGGGGTGGTGTTGTCACTTAAATGTCATAGACTAAGTTCCTCTAAGACAAAGCAAGGGTCTCCAAGTAGACCTAACTCCAGGTCACTCCAGTGGCCCATTTGGACGTGGGAGTAAACCCTGGTTGTCACAGGTACCGAGAGTGATAGCTGGACCTGGCTCTTTTGTCTCATCAGATACAACAGATATATATATCATACCACTTCCTCACTTTACATCCTGTTATGGAGCACTGATGCTTCAAACTCAGCCATGCTGGGGGCGTTTATGCCAAGCAGCCCAGGCTATGGATCAGAGATTAGGCTGTCCCAAGCTGGGTGGATTGGGGCTGACCCTCTCTCTGACTTTGTCTTGGGATTAAAATTTGTGTGTGAAGTTTGCAAGTTGGAAACTGCTTCACGTAGATGTCCTGGCCTGGTTGGCTCTGCCTTCACCCCGCCACAGGTCACAGAGCTGGGCAGGATCCACAGGTTCCCGTGAGGAAGAGGGGGAACGCACCCTGAACAACCTGAAGAGGCTCAGGGGAAGAGTTCCGCTGTCTGCTGTGTGGTTCCCCTGATCGTTTGTGCTTCAGTTACTCAATCTGTCTGAAACCCCAGCAATGTAAATAAAGGCAGAAGGAAGCAATCAGCCACTTCTACATGACTGAGAATTTGTTTCCTGTGGGAGTGGAGGCGGGAACTAGATAATTTTGGAGCATGCAACTTGGGGGTTGGAGGTACTGCAGTAGCTGCGGGCAGGGCGTGTCCTCAGGTTTCCAGCAACCAGAAGGAGCTCAAAGCTAACAGAAAAGCCAAAACGAAATAAGCCACACATTTTCAAAAGGCCAGCTCTGCTCCCAGGAAAGGGGAATTTCTTTATCTTTCCTGCTAGCTCAGCATTCTAGAGAGTAGATCAGTATTTTTTTATCCTTCAAGTTTGGAAAGTTTTTGAGGGATGTATTTTAGTTGCAAATCAGCTTTAGATAGCAAAGTGAACTGTCTTCAACCCTCTGTTCAAGGAGAACATCTCAGAAGTTTAATGGAGGCCAGGGTGGGTTTACCCGACTCGTGGTAACTGCAGGAATGTCTCCTCATAATTTTGGGTTCCTCTGTTCTAAGTAGAAGCTTCTGATCTTTTAGAATACTGCGTTCATGGTCACCCCTGTCAAATAGTTAATGATGTGAGAGTGAGTCCCAAGTGCTGATGGTCACTTGGCACTCAAATAAACACTTTCCTAGACAGCTAAGCATCTGCACACAGCCAGGCTGGGATCACAGGGCTCCTCAGATATTCTGTGGGAGGAGGCTGACCTTGGTTTTAGATGGTCCCTCAGGGGGTCCTCTGCTGCTGGCAATTTATTACTGCATGGAAAGCCTACAGCAGAATTTAGTGGTTTAAAGCAATCACCATTTTTATTGGATCTCATTTGGAAAAGTGGATCTGCAGGTAGGGTTCGGTTTGTTTATTTCTCTGCCTGTAGCATGGAACTAGGCCACTTTCTGGTTTTCAGCTACTCAATGGTGATTCCTGAGGATTCAGGACATGAACCTGCTTGACATGGGGTGAGTGAAGACTGGATTCAGCTGTCCTTGGAGATATGGGACTAGTAGCTTCTGTGAGAGAGAAGGCCACGTAAGACCCTGGAAGAAGCTTTATTGCTTCTTTTGACCTTGCGTGGGAGGCAAGCAACACCTTTGAAGGTCCCTTTAGTTTGTAGGAAGCCAGTCATCAGGACAGCACAGGAGACTATCTCTTGGTGGAGCATGGCAAGATCCCATTGTGAAAGAGCTCATGGGATGGGTGACACAATGTGGCTATCCTTTGGAAAAAGCGGCTTGCCATGCCTCAGACTAAAACCGGCCTCTTTGCCTGTTGGCTGCTGTATTATATGAAACAGTATCCAGAAGTGTTGACTGACAGGAGTTTCTGTTAAATTAACCAAATGAGGCTGAGCTTTACAGTTCAGGACTGGATTGACTTCAACCTCATCTTCATCCTCCCAAGTACAATGAATGGTGAAATCCAAATCCCAACCCTACAGTACCCCCAGCCGGTTGTCAGTCATCTTGAGAGTTGTCACAAACATCTTAAAATATTAACATTAATTAAATGATAAATATTTACCATTTATGTCTTTGAGGATTTCAACGTTGTTACAGCTGCAATCAGACAAGCTATGACAGGATAACAGTTTCAACTTTTGATGGAAAATAAAACAAAGAACACGAATCACAGATGTATAGTGTCCTCCATAGTGCGTATGTGTAGAATTCATAGGAGTGTTTTTTTTTTTTTTTCCCTTCTGGGCTTGGGGTGAGCATTCGGGCAAGTTTCTCGGCAGGCAACTAGTTACATCTCTTTAATTGAATTTGTTTTTCCTCTGAGAATTGACATTTTCTCCCTCATGCTAAATGGCTTCTGTGCAGGCTGTTGCTATCCCATTGTCTCTCCCCCACAAGCAGAGATCGGGCTCCTCGTACATGTGCTGATGAGTGTGTCTGCTGCTGTCGCTGGTTGACACTGTGCAGCCACGTGCCCTGTTCCTGGGGGCCATTAATAAATCCTATTGGATGATTTGATGACATAACCTTTAGATCTGAAATTGCCGTTGTGCTGGGCTGTCAGGAGAGGCTCTTCGTGTCATACATTGCCTGGACTTATTAGAAAACATGTATTACTCTTGGGTTCCTTGAGAAGGCTTGCTGGAGTTTTTACATAATTCTCTGTGCAGACATATTTGGAATCAATAGAATTGTCCCAATTGTCTTGATTAAGCTTTTCCCCTCCCTCTTTCAAAATTCACATGAAGGTGTTTGACATTTGTAAGAAAAAAAGAATAGATTGAATATTTGAACATTTAAAGATCTGGGCACTTTGGTGGTAATTTCTTTTCTTTTTCTTTTTTTTTTTTGGTAAATGTAAATTTTCCTCAGAGGTTTTACAAATGAAAATAGTTGCAGATATCTGTGTTGAACTACTCTTGGTGGTCCGGCAGCCTAAATTTGGGAACATTCTCAACTTCATTTGTTCTCATCAATACATCCTTTCTAGATGCCATTTGCTCATATTGAAGGCACATATTGGAACCTTCCCAACGACACTACGTGATGTCAACTCACTGATTGGCTCTGTGAGATAAGGAAGACAGGCCAGTAGGGTCATTTCAGGCCAAGATAGCTGGGAAATGCTATTCGTTTAACCAACGGCTCACTGTGAGCTGAGATCTCAGAAAGAAAGTGACATTCAGGAAAAAATAGAAAGAGGGAAAGGTCTTCCCATTCTGGAAAATGTCTTGTATTTACCAAGACCCTGAACCCAAGCCCATGAAGAGCAAACCCCTTCCTGCCCCTTGCCCAGATAAAACTGCTCTTCTCTTCAACCCCACCAGCAGCAGCACAGCAGGCTGTCTCATCCTCTGTGGACCTGAGTCTCCTGACAGCATCCTCACCTTTCTGCTCTTGAGGGGAGAGAATGGAAGAAAGTATACATTCCTTATATTTCTCCTATCTCAGTTCAGTGTGTGTGTGTGTGTGTGTGTGTGTGTGTGTGTGTGTGTGTGTGTGTGTGCATGTTTAAGGAATCTCAAAAACATTCTGTAATGATCTCAGTTACAAGGAAAGAAAAGGAGTTCTGACTTTGCAAATGTTTGTGTATTGGATGCTGTTAATGTTAATTGTCAATAGACGGTCAGTGACAAGAAATAAAGGGTGGAAACAGAGGCTACCCTGTCCATTGTGTGCAATCCGCATGGCTCTTTTATTTCGTTCTACGACTCACTCTCCCCTGAGCTGGATAATCTCTCCGTTCTCCGCTCATACTTTCCCGAATCGTCCCTTTGCTCTGGTTAATATCTCACTGCTCTTCATGCTTATTGCAACCTGTGCCTCACAAGAAACATCCGAACAACACCAAAAGGCAAACAATGAGAGAGAAGGATGCCTTCCCTCCCCCTCCACTCATAATAACATACTTCAAAGAAAAATACTTTTGACTTTTCTGATTTTACCTTTTATTCCATCTAAATAATATGCTTCGACTCCGTCCCTTGCTGTCTTGGTGCTAAGTGACACTTTAAGTGTATTTATCGATTCCCCCATTATAAAAAAAATAATAAGTTTCACTTGCTTTCTGCCCTTTCCTATTTTCAAATTTTATTTGCCCTGTGTTTAGCTCCTCCATATACTATTTTCAAAACTCAAAATCGCAAGTCTGTCTTCATCTCCTGGTTTATCTATTTAGCTCTTGACTTTTGGCTTACAGAGGGGAAATTCCTAGCCCTCCTCTGTCCCCACCTTCTGTTCTGTATTTTGCCAGAATCTGCCTGGACTTTTGTGTTGTTAATGTTCACGATGTGGGTAGCATTAGTTTTCCACATTTTGTTTTGATTGACTCCAAAATTGAAATATCCATAAATGCTACTTATGTTCTTTAGTGTATGTTTTAATTAGGAGTCATTTGGTGGGATTAAGTCCACATAGGAGCAGAAGGCATTTTCTCCAGATTTGCATGTCTTCCAGAGGATGTTGAATGTGTCTTCACACACACACACACACACACACACACACACACACACACACCCATGCACAAGTGCACACATGCGCATACACATGCACACCACACACACACATTCTTTATACCGAGTTTGTTTCTTACATAGTTTTTTTTTTTTTAATTTTAGAATTTCAAATTTACCATTATGTACTACTTTGTAGAGCCGACTTCAGGTGGTTTCCAGAAGCAACTGAATACCCAGGAGCTTGGGAACCCCAGCTGTGGCCTCCCACATCTTAGACTGAGTTTTTCCCTCCAGCCCAGCACCCCACAGCAGCACAGGGTAAACACAGTCTAACTTCTCAGTATTTCGTCTGCCTAGCGTTTCCACAACCCAGCGGTGAGCAAAAAGCGGAACCACAGTTGGTACTGTTTTGTGTCTTCCAGATGTTGGGAAATGTTTATAATCCCCAGAGACTGATTTCTTTTATGCAGAAGGATGCCGCTGAAATTCATTCATGTTCAGTTTACAAACAGTTGACTCCTTTCTGTTGTGGGGCCATCGTCTGTTTTTCAGAAGTGCCAAAGTTTATTTATCCACTCACTTTTTAAGAAACTTTGTGTTAGCCGGGCAGTGGTGGCATACGCCTTTGATCCCAGCACTTGGGAGGCAGAGGCAGGCAGATTTCTGAATTCGAGGTCAGTTTGGTCTACAGAGTGAGTTCCAGGACAGCTGGGGCTACACAGAGAAACCCTGTCTCGAAAACGCTCCCCCAAAAAGAGCTGGAGGTGAGGTGGTGTAGAACTGCTACAAAGCAGTGTGCTCTGAGCATGGCAAAGATATCCCCAGATGTTAACTCACAGCAATTATGCGTAAATGTACGAGGTGTGAATTTACAAGGTCAAGCCAGCCAAAATCCCAACATGGATGGGCGGGAGCTCATGAAGTCTCAATTTGAGGAGCTATAGACAATTGGTGGCTGCTGGGAGAAAGATGGTCATTTTTCATCAGGGGTAGAGTCCTGGATGGGCATTTTTATGTTCCAGTAGTTGGCCCTGAACCCATGCAATGATTGGAAGCAATTAGTGATCATCATGGATTTTTAAAATGCACATGAAGTTGGGTAGGAAAGCTGGTGAGGTAGGTTAAGGGAGGTATTGGAAGGGACAGACTGTAGGATGGATTTTATTAAAACTTGTTATATGCATTATGCAACTATCAAACAATAAAAAAGAAAAAGCTAAGAAAAATTGTGTTGGGAGATTTTTATGAACACTATTTCAATTAAGTTTTTAAGAGAGGGGCTGGTATGCCAAATGATGGGTATAACTTTATGAGGAACTACCAGGGTATTTTCTGAGATCACACCGGGTTAGGGCCTACCTATAAGAACCCATGTTGCCTTAATTACTTCTTTGGAGATGGTTTCTTCATAGTCAAATGTCTTTTGAAGCATAGGGGTCAAGACTTTGCCGCATATATTTGGGGAAAGCGTTTACCTCTTAACCACCTCGATTGTTTTCTGTGCTGCGCCATATCTGCTTCTTTGAAAATCTTTATTTGTATGTAATTCATATACCATAAAGTCAGCCCCTTAAAGACTAAAATGCAATGGATTCTAGTATAGTCAAAATTAGGCAAGTATTACAACAATCTAAATTCTACTTGTTAGTAATCCTTCCTCATTTTGCCATCTCCCCCAGTACTATGTAGCCATTAGTCTAATATTTCCATATTTCCACATTCATAGAACATTCCTTATACATGGAATTATAAAGTATATGATCTTTAAGTTTCATCATATTATTGCATATATGCGCATTTTCTTCCTTTGCTTCTTAGTACTAACCCATTGTGTGGGTATACCACGGATCATGTAGCAGTTGATAGACACCATGAGTTGTTTTTACCATGTGGTTATTATGATTGAAGATATTAGCAAATAACTGGCAATGAAATTGCTGCATCATATAGTAAGTCTATATTTAACAGCTTGAGAATTTGTCAAAATGTTTCCTAAACTTTGGTGCCACTTTGCATTCTCATTAGCGGGGCCCACACACTTTAAAGTGGTCATGTTAGTTTCTTCTTTCTTTTTGATTCTGGAAACAGGAGTGGCCACAAAGTGGCTTCATAGCATGACATCGATGCACAGTTTCCTCTTGAATACTGACGTCAGGTCCATACCCTTATCTGTGTGTGTTCTATGTATGTGTGTGCATATATGGGCAGGCACTTGCCAGTGGGAATCCTTGTGCAGAGCAGAAGATGGTAACAGAATATCTTCTTCAGTTGTTTCTTTTGAAATAGAGGCTCTCATAAAATCTGGAATATGCCATTTAATTAGCTAGATGGGTTAGCAAGTCCCAAGGCTCCTCTCACGTCTGTATTGCCCATCCCTCAGTGCTGAGGTTATAGACTGTGTTCTGCTATGTGCAGCTATGTGAGGATTGAAACTCAGGTCCTAGTGATTACAATGACGCACTTTAGTCACTGAGCCCTCTCCTGAGCCCTCACATCTTTTTTGTTTGTTTGGTTGGTTGGTTTTTCGAGACAGGGTTTCTCTGTGTAGCCCTGGCTGTCCTGGAACTCACTCTGTAGACCAGATTGGCCTCGAACTCAGAAATCCACCTGCCTCTGCCTCCCAAGTGCTGGGATCAAAGGTGTGTGCCTCCACGGCCTGGCTGTGAGCCCTCACATCTTTTCACATCTTTCTTCTACTAATATGGTATCTATTCGTTGAGAGATAGGTCAAATTAGCCATGCATTTGCAGAGTAATTCCCATCTGCTCATGGCAAGTAACCATTTGTATGTATGTGTTGACTCTGTTTGTCAATATTTTGTTGGGAAACTCTTGCTTTTGTTTATAAAGAGCATAAGCCACAGTTTCCTTTTTCAACTTGTTTTTGAGATTGTGGTAGTATTGGACTTGTAGAACAAGTTATGAGGTCTATCTGTTCTTTTGGGTTGGAAAGGTTTGATACCAATTATCACCTGTTTGACTAAATGTATTACTAAAATCATTTGGAAAATTTATTTGTAGTTGGATTTCAAATTATTAATTCAATATCTTTTAACTTTTTACATTTATGCAGTATGTGTGCATGTGCATGCTTGCATGCGTGCATGCATGCATATGTGTGTGTGTGTGTGTGTGTGTGTGTGTATGTGTGTTTGCAGGTCAGAGACAACTTGTGGGAGTCATTTCCTTCCTTCTGTCATGTGGGTCCTGGGAATTGAACTCAGGTTGTCAAACTTATCAACAAGCACTTTTACCTGCTAAGCCCTCTTGCTGGCTCTAATTCATTTACTTTACTTATCAGGTTGCTACTCACATTAGTTCTTATTACACAGGGTTATGTGTCTTTCTCGGAATCCATCCATCTTGTCTGAGTTCCCTAATTCGCTGGCATCAAGTTTATAGCTCTCACTTTCTCTCTGAATGTTTTGGTGTGCCTTGTCAACATTTCCCTGATCACACTTGCTTTTAGCAGCCGAGTCTTCTCTGGTGTCCCTTGGTCGGCCTGTCAATATTGTTGATTGTTTCAAAGCACAGACTTTTACTGTCATCGATTTTCTTTGTTCTCTTCTATTAATTCCATTAATTCCTCTTGCCCTCTTGTTTTCTTCCTTTAGCTTCTTCTGGGCGTCTTTGCTTTCTTCTCCCAGTTTCTTTTGTAGGAAGGTTAGGGTATCGATTTCCCATCTTCTGTCTTTACAATTTACTGCTATAAATTGTTAGACACGGGCATTTGGTGTTGTAAGCTTTTCTTTTAAGAATGTCTCCTAAATTTGGGGTTGTTAGTTCTTGCTTTCATTCATCTCAAGATATTTTCTAATTTTCCTTTCTCATTTCTCATTTCTTCTCCTTATTATTTTGGAATGTGTGATTTAATTTTCCACTTTATAAAAAGCTTAGAGCAAATTTTGACTCAGGAATTTTTCTGTATAACCCAGGCTGGTCCCAGACTCATGATCCTTTTACCTTGGCCTCCCAAGTCCTGGGCTTGGTATCACATTTGGCTGTAATTATTTTTATTTTGTTTAACTATAGTCAAATAAAAAAGTAAATAACTTCAGTAGCATGAAATCATTTTGTGGTGATAGCTCTGAGACAAAACCCTATTCTGTGTGTCAGGTTGGCCTGGAACTCACTTTGTACCCCAGGCTGGCCTGGACTCACAGCAATTCTTCATCCTCTCAAGTGCTGTGAGCATGGTGTGGGCTACTATGCTACTCTTTCATTAGCTTACACATTCTTGAAGCACTTTTATGGCCAGCACTTGGTCTGCTCTGGAAGGTCTGAGCCCCCCACCCTCCAGAATACTCTTTGTCATGCTGATGTCGGGTAGAATGTTCTTTGATGTGTACTAGGCCCGCTGATTTATCAACTCTTGATTCCTGATTGCTTTTTTGCTTCCTTCCTTGGTCTACTATTAAGAGACCCTCATAGATGCCTTCATGAATATGCTTGCTGTCATTCATCTCTTCAGTGTTTATGTTTGCGTCCTGTGCCTGGGACTGTCTTGTTGAGTAATTCTTGTTTCTAACAATCCAATATTGATAGAGTTCATTGGGTTTTGTGAAATGCTTTCTCTCATTATTGATGTCATCAGGTAGCCTTTCTGGTCTTTATTTTCCTACCAAATATTCCCCCATTCAGCTAAGTCCTGATGCACTTCTGTATGTTCCTATAAGAATAATGACATTTCAGTATTTTTCATATCTAAATCATCAATGGTATTGCTCAGAAAGATTTTCTTTCTCAGATTGCCCTTGTCTGAATTTGAGGTCAAACTTATAGTAGCCTCATAAAATGAGTTGGGAAAATGTGTGTGTATTTTTCATATGCATGTAAACACATGTGCATGTGAGCAGAAACCAACGTTAGGCATTTTTCTCTACTGATCAGACTTTTTTTCCTACTACTTTTCAACTTATTTTTCAAGAGAAGGATACTCCCTGACCTTGAACTCATTAATTCATCTGGGCTGGCTGGCTGACAAGACCCTAGAATCTTCCCTTCTCAGCTTCTATGCTGTTGAGATGGCAGGCATAGGTGGCTGTACCAGGCTTTTTATGTTGGTACTGATAACTGAAATCTTTATAATCATATGACAACCAACCATCTTTCCAGTCTCCATGAAAATATTTTTGGATAGTGCTTATTTTTCCATTTTATTTGTATTCAACTTGTGATATTTACTTCAATATTTGATCATCTTTGTACAATTTATTAGTTATTTGAGAGTTTATACTGTGTTTTGATCATATTTACCCCCTCACCCAACTCTTTACAGATCCACCCCATTTCCTTACCCACTGACTTTGTGTACTAATTTTCTTTTTAAACTCATCAAGACCAACTTGTACTGTCTGAATATTCTTGGCCATGTTGTCTTCCACCAGAGTGTAGCCAACTTACTTGGAGCTATACTCTTCAAGAAACACATCTCTTCCATTCCTAGAGGCTAACAAGTTTCAGTGGCTTCATGGCTAGGGGTGGGATTTCATACTTAACTCCCATCTCCTTGGTGGGGATAGGTCTTGCATGGCTTACACAGGTCTTATGCAATCCGAACTGCTGTGACCTCCTATGTGCAGCTGTCTAGCCACATTTTCCTTGATGTCATCTACTGCCTCTGTTCTTAGTCTTTCTGCTTCCTCTTCTCTAGTGGTCCATGAGCTTTGGGAGGAGTATATGTGTTCCATTTAGTGCTGAGCATTTGACAGTTGGTCTTTCATTCTCACTACCTTTGCCAGTTGTGGGTCTCCGAACTATCACAGTCTACCACAAAGAGAAGCTTCTTTGATTAATGTTGAGAGATACATTGGTCTAAATTAATAATAATAACTCATTAGGAGACAGTTTAGTACTCTATCCATTTAGCAGAATAATAATAGTAGATTCTCCTTTAGAACTTATGACCTGTCCGACCATAGGATCTTTCTCAAGAATGGTGTCTTTTGGAGCAGAACTTGAACCTGATCTGAAGATAGTTGGTTACCACCATGATGCTTATGCCACTGTTGTACCAGGAGACATGTCTTTTGCAAGGCCAGTCATTACAGTAGCTCAGAGAGTTCACATCTGTGTGTGATTGATTACTATATTTCTCTTCCAGCATCTAACATTACACTTCCAGCACCATGAAATCTAGCCAGTAGGGATGAAGTTTCCAAGTCAGTACTAGCTTGATTTTCTATATTGTTTGACTCAAATGCACAATATCTTCCATAATGGTTTATTATCTAATAATATTCTTAAACTTCCAATCTTACCACTCATTTTGTTTCTTGGTCTCATTAATTTAAATATTTTTCCGTGTTTTGAAAGCTTTATTGCAAACTCACATGGGAAAGGTTTTGTTCCTTAGAAAACATACATAGTTCCTATAGAAGTTACATTGGCCTATGTGGGTTTTAAATAAATGTTTATGTTCCAGCTGGTCTGAGTATATCAGCATCCTGAGACCACTTTTTATATGTGTTTGCAATGTCAGGAGGTCCTGCAGAATGCTTAAATTTGGTCCCTAAAATCATGTCACAGTTGGCCCAGGAGTCACTGTGTTCCTACTGAGAGGTCAGACTAGGACAGACAAACTTCCTTTCATCTTTACTGTGCTTTTATTCTGATGTTTTAGAATCTACCCTTTGTAAGGATGTAAAAACCTTTTGGGAATCTGTTTTTTGTGCAGAAGTCTCTGTTCTATTTCTCATCATAAGAAGGATCAAGACCTCATTTCATTTTCCAGTAAGGTCATTAAAATCAATCCTCTGGTTACTGAAAACGAAAGTGCCCCTAGGGCTGCTGCAGGATCAGCTTAAGGTTGTAGCTATAGTTTTGTTGTTTTTGACACCTAGAATTTCCTTTCTTGAGACCATGGCTCCCCATGTACGAGGATGAGTGTAAATAATTTATCATTTGCAAAGGGCTTTCAGGTTATCTAGTTCAGGCTATTTTCAGAAATAAAAGTTGTGTCCATTTCTTTTGGAGGGGAGTGCTTTAATAAAAGAAATGTAATTCAGAAGGAGAGAGTACACAGAAATGACTTAATCACTATAGTTATAATTGCCTCTGGCAAATTCCACTGAAGAATATCTTCTGGGGAATATGCATCCAGAGACTGCGGGACTCACAGAGTCTCTTGTATTCTAGGAGGTTCAGGTCCCATGCAATTTAATCCAGAACCATTCTACAGAAAACTGAATATAACTACTGCTAACAGGCACACTCCTTCTACATAGCTACAGAATGACTGATGAATGGCTTTCTCAACTGGTCATTGGCTAATGAATGCTCCAGATGTGAGATACTGTGGTTTGACTATGGAATGTCTCCATGGGCTTTTCTATAAGACACATAGCCTTAGCTTAATTCCCAACCAATTTTTCAGAAGTTGTTGAAACTTTGGGAATTGAGGTCTGAAAGAAGTCAGGGCATGCCTTTGAAGGTTTGTGCCTGGCCCCTGGTCACTGCCATTTCTTCTGTAGCTTGTCCACCATGTGATGAATAAGCTTTACCACACACTCCTGCCATGAGGTTGTTTTGTCTAAGAACAAGGGAATAAGCAACCATGAATTGGAACCTCAGAACTCATGGACAAAATGCCTTTCATATCTTGAGTTGTGTATGGCAGATGGTCACAGAAGAGAAAGATAAATAACATACCACATTTAATGCTTCTTTCTGGGGGAACCACCTGTGTGGACAAGGTCACCAAACACAGATACTAACACTAGATAGTAATATTTGGAAACATCAGTAATGTCTGGTTTGAGCTATAGCTTTCTAGAAAACAGGTGAGTCAAAAGATATATTGACAAGTTTGTCTTGGAGTGTTCTGTTCAGCTGAGATGTGTTCTCAGTGAGATTTGTAGATTCCACAATTCCTTTGGGGATACAGGTTAAGAGCAGTAAAGCTCATTAACAAGTATCATGTGAATGGTAAAACTAGCCAATGCCTTTTCCAGGTTGAATATGTTCTTTCCACTCTTTATGTATTAGTTACTTCTCTCTTTGCTGCAATAAAACATTTGGAAAGAAGCAATCCGAGGAAGGAAGGCTTGCAATTTGAGGTTACAGTCCATTGTAATGGCAAATTTATGAATGCAGCAATGTGAGGCAACTAGTTCCATTATGTCCACATTCAAAAAATGGAAAACAATTAATGATTGCATTCAGTTCCCATTCTCTTTTTTGTGAAGTCCAGGACCTTATGCATGGAATGATACCATCTTCTGCCAGGGTGGGTCTCCCCACTTCAACTCAGTTAAGCCGGGTTTCTCAACTTCAAGTACTCCAATCTAGATGATCCCTCACAGACATGTTCTGAAAACCTTAGTGATTCCAGATTGTGTAAAAGTGCTGTTAGCATTAACCACAACACTTTGTTTCTAGTAATTTAATTTGATGTGAGAATGTCATTAAACTGCCTTGGACTTTATGGAAACATTTGTTCTGGGGCTGAGATAACCACATGGCCTTTGTTTCCTGTATTCTCTTAGCAAGCATGCATTCTGGAATTCAACTTCAGATCAATACAGCTACCTTTCCTGTGTGTTTTTGTAATAGTTGTGGACTATCTTCCCTGGATAAAACATTCTGTCTTCCAGGCAAGGATGAGGCTTATAAGGCTCAGAGAATGCACAAAAAAATTCACAAGACTGACAAGCACCTTCCCCCAAGGTTCTATCATCAATAAACAAATTCTAGAAGGGAGACTCTTCCTCAGAGTTGTCTACAAGTTGAGCAGTAGACTTTGTTGGGGTCAAGGAATTGGCACACAAACCAAATAAACACTGATCTCAGTGAAACAAGAATAGTTTAGTGATTGCACAAAAAAGGACTTAGGAGCCTAATTGTTGTGCCAGTCTGTTCTTAGGGCAGACTTCTTACAAGAAAAACCATGTTCAGAAGGCAAGGGTGGAGGCAGTACTGCATTTTGGCTAACTAGACAAAGTATTATCAGCTAACTTTTAAGCTGATTGGTCATAAGTGAGATTCAAGGGGTGGTGCATGGGTGGTAAACAGAGGTTTCAGAGCATTGAGATAACAGAGCTTGAGTATTACAACTATAGTGTTATGACCTTTTAGGAGAAATTTTCAGTGTCAGCTATGGATAATTACTTCTGGGAATTGGAGTCTGAGAACCTGAACTTAATTTCACTTTATGAGCAAAAGTGGAGACTAAATTCAAAATGGCCGCAGTTATGTTAAAAGGAGCAGGCCTCAACATTCCCTCCTTTGAGTCTAATTGACTCAAATTTTCCTTTGAGGCCAGGGAGTTATATTAGGTCTGGAGGACCATAAGCTAGATAGTGGACATGTACTGCTTAGTGGTTTGTCAGTTGGCTTTTGTCTTAGACAGGGTTTTGATTCCTGCACAAACATCATGACCAAGAAGCAAGTTGGGGAGGAAAGGGTTTATTTGGCTTACTTCCACATTGCACAGGAAGTCAGGACTGGAACTCAAGCAGGTCAGGAAGCAGGAGCTCATGCAGAGGCCATGGAGAGATGTCTCTTACTGGCTTCCTTTCCCTGGCTTGTTCAGCCTGCTCTCTTATAGAACCCAAGACTTCCAGCCCAGGGATGGTACCACCTACAAGGGGCCCTACTCCCTTGATCACTAATTGAGAAAACGCCCCCCAGCTGGACCTCATGGAGGCATCTCCCCAACTGAAGCTCCCTTCTCTGTGATAACTCCAGCCTATGTCAAGTTGACACATAAAACCAGCCAGTACAGCTTTACAGGTAGCCATTTGTCCCTTATGCCAGGGAGTTTCCTTTTGACTTAGCATTTTAGCCTGTTAGGTAGGACAATGGATGATGTATTCTCTTCTGTAACTACTTCCAGCTGACATTGGGATATTGTCATCAGGGGCACAGGAAGGCTGAGAGGCAATTTAAAGGCTAGACAATGGGTCATTTATCAGAAGTATCTGATTAGCTGATC
This sequence comes from Mastomys coucha, assembly GCF_008632895.1. Classification (NCBI taxonomy): domain Eukaryota; kingdom Metazoa; phylum Chordata; class Mammalia; order Rodentia; family Muridae; genus Mastomys; species Mastomys coucha. The sequence continues at coordinate 95,391,795 of NW_022196906.1, forward strand.
CAACTGAAAGACAGGAAAGAATCATGTCAGCCGGACTGGATAACAACAGCTTTCAACCAATCCAGATCTCAGCAGCTTGCATTCCCCTGGTAATCCCTGGATGGAGTCTGTCAGCCAGGTGAAAATCTGCTAAGACAAATATAGACTAGCGACAGAAGTTAAAATTGTCTAGTAATTGGGGAAGGTAAGGAATCCCAAGACCAAAGAGAAAATCCCGTTTTTAAGGATAGGCGGGTGTACTTATCTGAACCTCATTTGATCTGTGGCAGGTACATCCAAGTCTTAATGACTTTTTTAATCCTCTGAAGCTTATGTGAATTTTAGCTTACAAAAGGATGTACATTAGTATTACCATTGCATTGAAATCCATATTTTAGAAAAAAGTAGTTAGCGGGTGCCACAGGCCGGCTGATCTGGGTCTCCCTCAACCTGCAGGAGAAACGGGGTCCTAGTTAGGTCAACAAGGCATAGGTGAAGAAATGATGGCAGAGATGACACATGAAGTACAAGATTTGAATGTATTTCTTAAAAATGGCATCAGACTTTTACAGTCATTGCAAAAGAGAAATGATAAATCTAGCAGCTCAGCAGTTAAGGTACATCTGAGGCCACCTAAAACACACTGGGTCTAAAGCCGCAGCCATCTCCTCTGGACTGGTGCTATGCTCCCCCATCCCCCCAACCCCCACCCCCGGGCCCAAGCGCTCTGGGCCTGGGGGACTGCAGACTGCATGAATCTAAGGCCTAGTCCATCTAAGTTCTAGATTTAGTCAGAGTGCCAGTGCCCACAAAATGAAACCAGGTTTATATGGTATACAAAAAACAGGGTGAATGACAAAAGTCGTGTAGGCGGCCAAGGGTTACAACAAGGTCAATAGGATTAGAGAGCAAGACTGAAGTCATGTAGGCAAGTGACCACCACATCAAGGTTGGTAGAATCAGGTATCCAGGTGTGAAGCAGGCAGAAGAGCAGTGGTGCCCTCCCTGCTGGGGCTATTTTGGTATTCCTATGCTAATTCTCTGGGTCTGCTGGAGGCAAGCACCAGGAGGTTCCAATCTAGCACTTCCTGCTAAAGCCCTTAAGTAAGGGAAGCCTTGGATTATTCTCTAGTATGTAAAACAGTTTTGTCTTCTGTGGGACTGCCCTAAGAAATGTGTTTGACCTCTGTTGCTAACTCTGAGGACAACCTGTCTGATAAGGCACAATCCTTGAGAGAAATTCCAAGCTAAGGACAGCTTGGAATTAAATTAGGATATGTTGGAACGTTGTGCTGGCCAGGAGACAATGCCCAATCTTAGCCATTTACGAATCATTTCTTGGGGTACCTTTATGCCTAAATAAGAGGTCCTGTTGACGATTGGAAAGACTTATCTGGAACACGTCTGAGTTAGGAGATGCCAGCGACTGTCTGAATATCCAGGAAGAAGAAAACTCCTTTTGAAGTCATAATGCCTCTTATCCTCAATCAGGCTTTCACCCCCGACATTGTGGATTTTACTGGAGTAAACGAGTGGGTGTGGCAAGCAGGTGTCTGTAAGACAACAGCAGTAGACTCATGACTTTGAGACTTAATGAAAGATGCAGATTTGTGTCAAAATGCATGGAACATTCTTTGTCTCAATCCAGAGGGCTAGATATACAGCTTGAACCAAAATGTTTTTAGCATGATGAGAAGCATCTTTAATTCTATATTAGGAAGACAGCCAAGAGGAATTTAAAATTTTGAGCTTGTGACTGAATTGCAAGCTGCTAATGCTCCATTAGCTAATCTGAACTCCATTGATCGGTGTTAAAATTCTGAACTTTGAAATAACAATAGCATGCAGGGGGAATATGAAACATTTTCCATTTTTTATATTAGACCTTTTAACATTATAATTTGCATTTATCAACCTCAAACATTTTCCTAGACTCTTAAACATTTTCTTAGATTCTCAAATTCTTTTAGAAGCCTTTGAATCCTCAGATTTTATAAATGAAGGAATAGTAAAAAGTTATATTAAAATCTGTTTATTCTGTAACATGAAGCCTGTGAAAAAGCACACTGTCCTTTTAAATAAGAGACTTAGTAGTTTTTAACTAACTAATGAATAAATAATGAACTAACACAGTGGTGGATTACCTTTAAATGAAAACTTCCTGTTATCATATTCACTAGTTCTGTCCTCAGATCCAGAGCTGTAGGATCAGGGATTGTCTAAAATGTTTTCATCATAATTGTCCCTCCTTCATGGGTTCATGATCTGACTGTCATTGTCCATTATAATTTCTAAATTCATTATAGGTTCCATCATTATTGTAGTTATTTTCATTAAAATTTCTTCCTTCAGTATAACCATCATATATTAATAAAAGACATCCCAATAAAACATTCAACAACTTTTAAAATGTCCCATAGCTTTATATATTTAACTATAATTTTTAAAAGTTGCTTTTGCAATATCAAAATGATGTATCTTTTTAAGAGTTATAGAACATAACCATACATTTTAGAAGACAAAACCAATATTTAACAGTTTAAACATTCCAGTGTCTCTAAAATCAGTACCAAGTGCATTATTTTGATGCTATAAAGTTTGACTGTGAGCAAGAAAAGTTCTTGTATACAAATATATGAAGATGTAGCTTTAATACTCCATTAAAGAGACATTTTTAAATCCTATCTTCTAGAAGTCTGGTTATTAGGGCAGGAATTACATAAAAATATCCCAATTTAGAAGTATCTTTAGAGACCTGTTTCCGTGGGTTGGCTCATGCCATGTGCCATTTCCCAGAATGGCTTTAACCCTGAGTTGTATGTTTTTAAGTCAACTTTCTGTCACCAGTGTCACAGATTTTTACCATACATCATAACTTACAAGCCATTATTTTATAACCAAGACAGGAAGAACATAGTAAACTTACATATTTAAGACCAGTCAGAAATCAATAGGTACTGGGCCACATACATTTATACATTTGAAACAGACAGACACAATTTTAGTTTTAAGGGAGGAGCACCTTGCTACCTGTTAGATCCAATTCTCATGGGCACATAGACTTTGTAACAGAACTAGCCATCAGTTTTCCTACCAGAAAAGCTGAGTAACTGCTGCTGCCCATGGCTTGCTTTCAGCTTGATCCAGGTGTGTGTGTGTTTGTGGGGGGGTGGTCAATAGGTGGGGGGGGCAGGGCTTCTCCAGCAGTCAAAGAAAGAGCACAACTTTGTCAGTCTTTGTTGTCTCAATTCAACTGCTTTTTTTTTTTCCTAAAAAATCCATAAAATGAATTAAAACTAAATCAAGGAGTGAACAGCCAGCAGATAAAGTTTTAACCGTTATTTTTTTTCTTTTTGAATATGAGACACAGAGCAACAACCAAACGACAGAACAAAACTACAAACATAAACTGACAGACAAGGACAAACAATAAAGTTGGGGGTGAGGAGAAAAGGGAAGAGAACAGGCATCCTAGCAAAGGGAGCCAGATGTCCCACCAAAGGGACCCAGAACCAGAATCACACACTCCTCCAGTGGGAACCAGAGAGGAAGCCGGACGTTTCCTGACCTCCTCTGACCCTGGGAGCGGTTGCTGCATGCAGCTGTCCTCTTGGGTCTCTAAAAGTCTAAACCAAACCAGAAACAAGACCAAACCAGGAAAAAGATCTATGTGGGCACAGGAATTTTACCTCCTCATGGAAGGACTCAGCTTAGTGACATTCACTAGCAATATCAGAGTTTTGCTTGAGGGTAATGGGCATTCCCATCCAATGCACCAAATGTTGCAGTTCAGGAATCTCGACAAAAACCATACAAACACCAATCTCAGTTAAGCAAGAATAGTTTATTGAGTGCACACCCTGGGGTCCTGATAGATCAGTATTGGGGTGTGCATTCAATAAACTATTCTTACTTAACTGAGATTGGTGTTCTTATGGTTTGTGTTGTGACTCTTGAACCACAACAGACTGGAATGAGGTAATTATTGCAGAGATATGTGTTGCCAGGCCTAACAACCCGAGTTTGATCACTGGAATCCATATGTTAAAAGAAGAAACCCTAGCTGGGTGGTGGTGGCTCACACCTTTAATCCCAGCACTTGGGAGGCAGAGGCAGGTGGATTTCTGAGTTCGAGGCCAGCCTGGTCTAGAGTGAGTTCCAGGACAGCCAGGGCTACACAAAGAAACCCTGTCTCGAAAAACCAAAAACAACAACAACAACAACAACAAAGAAGAAACCCTATTCATGACAGTTTTCCTGAATTCCTCATGTGCACCCACATAAATAAATATGATAATGGGCATTTATTTTACAAAATTTAAGTAAAGTATGCTATACTATAGTTTATATATTTGGTACCAAGAATATTTCTTTAATTATCTAATTTTTAAATAATACTAGAACTAGAAAAACCAATCACCCGGGGATTTTGCTGTTTGATTTTTTGCTTGTTTTGATTTGAGACAGGGACGTATTATGTAGACCAGGTAGCCTTGAACTCACAGCGATCTTGCTACCCCTGCCTCCCAAGTGCTGGGATTAAAGGTGTGTACTACAACCCTAGTGTATGGTTACCTTTTTATATTAAATTTCTTATGTCACTTTATTCACACGGTTTTTGGTTTTCGTCAAATAACTCATTTTTGTATTTGTAACTTGCATATATAGGTAATGCTTTAAGTGAATGCATTTGGTATATACCTGACCAGTTTTCTTATATTTCTAATATTTTCTAATCTGCTATTTCTTCGATATTTTCAAATCATCTTTAGTTGTGTGTGTAGGTATCTGCAGGGACCAGAAGACAGCAACTGATTTTCTGGAGCTGCAGTTACAGGAAGTTATGAATCATCTGATGTGGATGCTGGAGACCTATATTGGTCCACTAAGAGCAGTACAGAGTCTTAGCTACTGACCCCTCTCTCCATTCCCTACCTCAGCTATTTTTTATGATTTTTTTCTTCAGCTTTAAGTTTCATTCTTAGTGCTGTGTTTTATGAAAAGATAAGAAGAAAAGGAATATGTTTGGTGGATGTGTGGTAAGGTATAAGTTAAGGGGGTGCCTCTGCAGGGCCCATGCTCAGGCATCCCTTCCACCTGAGGGACCAGCCACATGATGGTACAGTATAGGATAGAGTTTATTCGGGGAGGGGAGTTGAGAGGGTAGTAGAGAGAGAGAGAGAGAGAGCAGAGAAGTAGAGGCTAGCTATGAGCACATGGAGAGAGATGGGGAGGGAGATGGAGAGAGAGAGAAAAGGAGTGAGAGGACAGAGTGAGAGCAAGAAGGCAAGAGAGCAAGAGAGAGAGGAGGGGGCAAGTAACCCCTTTTATAGTGAGTTAGGCACACCCTGCTGTTGCCAGGTAACTGTGGGGTGGAGTCCAGGAAAAAAATATCCCTGTTTGCTGTCTGGTTGGTGCATGTGAGGAGTCTCTGGAGTGTCCAGGTAGGTTTTGTTGCCACTCAGGTTCAAAAATATGACCTTTTTTTGTTCCTGGTTACTCTCTATATAGCTGAATGCACAGTGCCTTTCTATTCTAATGTCTTACTAGGAAAAGGCCCTGTGATCATGGGACTGTCCACACAGCCCCCTGTATCTTGGTCAGTGTGCATGGAGACAGTGCTTATCTTCCTGACTCTAACATCTCCTAATGCCTTTGTTTAAGGCTGGTTAAGTCATCACTCTTGACGGTGCCTCTGCTAAAGCTGCCTCCTGATGCTGTCTTCTAAGGACCCTCAAAGGCTGTTTCGTGCTTTGTCTTTATTGCCCACAGAAGAATATCTCCTGCAGAGTGTGAAGGAAAATATGAACAATAATTTATTTCCTGCTCATGTTCAATTTATGCTTTGAAATTTTATAGCATAAATGTGGAATGATGCTGTTGCCAACCACATTTTCTCAGACTCTGTTAAAACCATCGAATTCCTTGGGTTACATTCCTCTCCATGTTGATGTCATCTCTGTGGCAGGCAGAGAAGATAGTAGAGGAGGCTCTAGGGAAAGCAGGAAGAGTTGTCCTGTCTGCCAAAAAGCTCTGCCCTTCATCCAGCATAGTGTGAGGCTCCCATGGAGCACAGTCTCACTACATATGTTGGAGATGAGAGGACATGGGGAAAAAGTTTGGCTTTTCAGGAGAAAAGAAAAGGTTGCCAAAGTCCTTAGGTAAGCTTGGCGTGGTTACTCCAGAGGATGTGTGTCACTGTGAAGAGTTGAAAAGGGGACAGGATGACAGCACGGGGAAAGAGTGCCTCTGGTCCACCACTCCCCTGATGCTGTGTACTTAAGACAGCATGAATTCAGAAGCGGATACATAGAAACCAGCTATAGCCATTTATAGACAGTCAAGCCAAAGAACCGGTGAAGTCTAGGGGCCTGAACTCAGCCAATGTGAGAGTCCCTTGAAGTTAGAGCTATAGTGATGACTTTAGTTTCTTGATACCCCATGAATGAAATACCTTGTTGGCTGGTAATAGTGGTCTACTCAGAAGACCACTCTGCTGAAACCAGTGTTTGACCACAGAGCACCAAGGTCTCCAAAACAACACCTCGTACTCCAGTTTCAGAGGACTTCACAGGGAATTTCTATCTGGGAAAGCTCTTGGGGTGCTCTCACATGACTGAGTAGGGAGAAGATTTCCTTCACTAACTTCAGGCCAAATTTTCTTGAAGATCTTCCCTGATTTCCTGTTTCCATATTCCTCTCAACTGTCATTATTGACATCTGGAAAAGAAGTGGTAATTGACAGTTCTTGTTTCTGACCTAATTAAGAACTTGTTCTATTCACTACTGCACTCCTAGTTTTTTGTTGTTGTTGTTGTTGCTGCTGTTGTGTTTTGTTTTTGTTTTATTTTATTTATTTGTTTGGCTTGAGGGAGCTCTGTTGGGTTTGTCATTCCCTGCTATGCCCATAGCTGGTCTTCACTAGAAATTCTGCAGACACAGATCTGCATTTCCTGTGTGGTCTTTACCTAAATATGAATATCTTCTGTAGTGGAGATCTCCATACCGACAGTTGGTCTTAGTTTTGGGGGTACATGCCCATGCTGATCCCCATAACAGACCTTACAGCTCCTGCAGAACTTCGTGGCTGATCTTGGATCTCACACTTCACATGCAGTGTCTGAATACACTTCCTCTGGGTGCACTTCTTCTCTCTCCCTCATCTTTGGCAACTTTCCAATCTCTGATGTTCTTAGAGTTCAGACAGTTCCCACCGGCTTAAGCTCTCACTGAATGCAAGGTGCCTTCCTCCTAGGAAACATGCTTGGGAAGCAAATCTTAACTGCAGGAGAGCTCAAGAAATTCTACTCTAGGCTCCTGTGGTGAAAGCTGGCTCTTTTCTGGGGAAGGGTCTGCCTGCCCTTTCTGGACCTTTCTTAGAAAGCACTCAGCCCAACTAGATGACTCCTCTCTTAGCTTTACACAAACCACAGGGAAGCTGACTCCTGTGGAATATCACAGCAGATGGCCCAATTATACCTTTGAGCCATTGTCACTGCCCCTGACTCATGACTCTGCCTCATTCTCACCTTCTGACATTCTTTCTACTCATTCTGTCAAGTTCCCTGACATTTAAAAAAAAAAATGCCCTCAGAGCTTTTGATCATTAGCACACTATATTAGCATCCTGATTAAAAATTCAATGGAATCTGCATGGGGTTATTCTTGGGCCCATGGCTAGGATCAAGCAGGATAAAGAGTTTGAGGTTGCTCTAGTTATAAGGTAGAGATACTCTGGTCAACTAGAGAGGTAGCAGGACAGTAACTTGTCACCCAGGTCACATGACTGAGACTACAAGAGGAGTCTTGTCTAACGTGCCCACACTAGCTCTCCAAGAGACACTCCAAGATTGTCCCTCTGGATGGACATGTTTATTTGGTAGGTGTATTACATATTTTTTTTAATGATAGTTTACCCCCAAAACATCAACTTAAGGAAGGAAAGATTTTGGCTCATGGTCTGAGATGGTGCAGTCCATTACACTGGGGTAGCTGTGAAATGGAATGGGGCTTCTGATTAGGGCAGCAGTCAGAAAACAGAGCATTTGGGTCCAAACAAGGGCCGCTGTAGCCCTTTGCCCAAGCCCTAAGGGCCTACAACTAGGTTCCACATCTCTAAGCTTCCATAACTTCCAAAACAGAACCACCAGCTCAGGAGTAAGTATTCAAACTCAGGGAAACACTTAATCTATAAACAAGATTTATCCCTAACTCCCATAAATATATGGCCATCTTATAATGAAAAACTGTATTTAATCTAACTTCAAAGTCCCCATGGTCTTATAGTTATAGCACTTCTCAAAAGCTGGCGGTCCAGAGTCTCTTCTAAGACACAAGGCAATCTCTTAATGTAAGCCTCTATAAGACAAACAATAACAACGGAAAACACAGCACAACCAACACACAGGCAAACAAAAACAACAAAAAACAAGTTACCTAAAATGGCACATTCCTGACCAAAACAGAAAAATGAGAGCATAGGAGGAAAAGAACAGCAGAAATCAAGATGAAAACCCACAGGACACATACACAACCCTGTAACTCCAAAGTCCAGATCTTGGTTGGGTACGTGGTAACGCAATTTAGAACCCCAACAGATTTGGGTCTTCCCATGTTGATCTATTGCCTGGGGCACATAGAGCTTTCTTATACCAACTCCTTTTTATACCTGCAGCTTTCCTTGGGAAACATCTTATGCTTTTATAATCTCTAATGTCCCAGGTATCCATTACAACACAGGATTCTCCTTTATGGTTCCACATACAGCCAGCTTCCACAGTAGCTTTCTGGAACCTTGACACAAGCCTCCACGACCCCCTCACTCTTGCATTTTGCCTGCCTGAAATATCAGCACCTTGTGGATGATGCCACCAATTATGCTGGCAACTTGGGAGGCAACTTTCCCCCATCAGGCCATAATTTTAACAGCCTGGCGCTTACAGAGCTGAACCATGGAAAGCCTTTGTGAAGGTGTCCAGTTTGGAGCAGAGAAGCCCCATGGAGGCTGTGTCTGCTCAGTTACTCTCCTTCAAGTTAATTGCATAGATGATGTGGTGCTATTCTCTTCAGGCTCCATTCCCACTGTCCCATGGCAGAGTGTGACGTTTCCATCATGCTAGTCTCTTCAACCATCATAATTTGTTTGTTCTTATCGGGCTCCTTTGCTTGGCAAACTAAACACTGAAAACCATTCAACTTCACTTTCTTCTCTCTTTCTCTCATTATTCCCCCCTCCCCTCCACCATCATTTCTCCCTCTCCTAATCCTTCTTCCTTTAACTCCTCTCTCTTTCACTTGTAAGTCTGGCTAAGGGTATGAGCCGTGATCATGCCACAACCTGGATTGTAATACTGTCTTCGAAAGTCCTTGGCCATGCAAATTTCCAAATTTATTTTGAATGTAGAGCCACCAGATTTCAGGTTTTGGTATGGGGGAGCACTTTTCTGTCAGAGTATCAAGGCTGTTGTCATCTTAAGGTGGTAGAGCAGCTGTGATAACCAGCCCTAGGTAGGCCCTCACATGGTTGGGTTTGTTGCCACTCCCTTTCATCTGGAGGACATGGGAAGGATCATTAGTCTCCCTCCTGAGATGACAACCATTCACTTCTTTCCATGTGTGTAATTCTTCCCTAGCTGTATGTCTGTATGTGGTCTTATGAGGTGCTATGTGTGTGTGTGTGTGCGCGCGTGTGTGTGTGTGTGTGTGTGTAAGGCCATCTGAAAGGGAACCTCAATCTATACAGCTTTGAAGAAATTATTATCCATGCAAGGTGGAGCTTTTTACGGATGTGGCTGTTTTGGGGGTTATATTCAATTTTGTTAGTAATTCCTCGTTCATATTTCTGTAATAAACTGAAAAAAAAGCCTCATTTTTCCAACAAGTTGGATTTGGATGGAATAACTTTTTAGATCTCTCATTTGTGCCCAAATCTGAAGTGAACAGACATTTGCTCATGTCTCTCTAAGCAAAGTTAACATAGCCAGAACATAGCTGGATGTTTTGCCAGAATGCACCATGAATGTCTTAGTCTGATTCCTAGAAGAGTTCTTGTGTCCTAAAGCCTCTCCAGCCCAGTCTTTAACGTATGCCCTTAATAACCTCAGTAGGCTCTGATTAGAACATTCCATGCCATCTATAACAGATGCAGAGCCTTTCACATTCCTCCCACACGTAAGTTCAAAGTATGCAAGAATCATGTTGTTGGGTTTATCATGGTGATGACCCCACTTCTGGCACCATTTTTATATTAGATACTTTTTAAAAATTTTATTTCTGTAACAGAATACATGGACGTGGTATAAGGAAAGAAGAACTTATTTTTGTTTCTTGTTTAAGAAGGTTCAGTGCATCATGGCAGGAAAAAGCAAAGAGGAATAAGCAGCACATAGCAACCACAACACAAGGATGAAGTACTTGGTTACACTGTGTTGGCAGCAGAAAGCAGAGAGCTTGGACCAAAATTTAGGATGACTATAACCCACTAGACTTGTCCATACAGTCCTTCATCTGCCAGCTGGACCCCTGTCCAGAAGGTTTTACAACATCGCAAACACTACTACCAGCTGGGGACCAAGTGTTTAAATACATAAACTTATGGGCCGATATTCACACCATAACACTAGGGCATCTCCAGATTGTATTTGTTTTACGTCTGTATCAAATTCCATTTCACAAGTTTACCACAGATCAATTTTCTAATTTCTGTTGTTCACCTTCCTCATCTTCTTTCTCTTTCCATTTGTTTTATTCTTCTCTAGCTTTGGTATTTTAAAAACCAGTAAGTCCCCTTTTAAACATATTTGATGGCATCATCAGTGTAAAGTCACGGCAGTAAGAACACTGGCACATAGAGCCTGGGCATTACGGATTTTGAAACTCAGAATTTTCCTTCTATTTCCTTTGTTTATGTTTTGGTCCACGATGCATAAAAATTACTGTGCCAATGTCAGACTGTTAACATATCTTTGTTTGTGGATAACTTGCTAGTAAACTATGTAGAAATCTACTGGCCTATTTTGCATGTTTTCTATAGAAAAGCAATTGGCATTAAAAAACCTTTTTCTCATTATTTATATCATATATATCCATGTCATATATATCCTTTTGTCTTTATTATTTCTATATTCTTCTATAGAAAAGCAATTGGGCATTTAAAAAGCCCTGTTTTTTCATTATTTATATTACATATATCCATAAGACATATATGTCATATTTTGTCTTTATTATACATTTTCACTCACTAATTGGTTTAGAAGAGCCACTATATAGTCATAATATTGCTCATTTGTCCTTTTTTATGATTTTCTCTGTAGACCCTTTGACACCTCAGGTCCTAATGTTGATAGTACTAAGTTAATTCTTAAATTTATCTAACAAAAAATGTTTGGACAACAGCAGTGATGAGAGGCAATGACCTTCATCATAAGATTTAATTTCCAGGGGAGAGTGATGGAGTCACACAACCAACAAATAAAACATGCAATGTGCCAAAAAGCCATCAACATTAAGAAGTCGTGTGAAGCTGGAAGAAGGGGCAGGGTCAGTCTAAATTACTGCTTATGTGTGGGAAAGGAGGGGTTGATGACCGTTTCAGAGCAGGAACTTTCATGTAGGGTATGAGAAGTGTGCCAGACTCTGGCGTTTCAATGGGAACAGCTAGTGACAAAGCTGCTCAATGTGTTGAAGGACAGCAAGAAGCTTATTATGGCTGGAGCCAAGGGAGGCCCAGGGAAGAGCGATGGGAACAGGAGCCCGGCAGCTGTGCTCACCTGCTTGGAAGAGACACATAAAAAGCTTTTAGAAATTGTGAATCCAGTTGTTAAACATAGTCATTATCACAACTTAAATTATATAAAATTAAAATCAAGTGCACTGTCCCAAAACTCAAAGGTGAAAACGACTAGTTCCCACATCTGAGTATTACCCGTGCTTGTTGAAGTTGACTGCGACTGCTTTATGTATATGGTGGAAACACCAAATGACCTTTTGCATGCTCCGTGGCTCTGCACCCAGTGACAGCAGGCTGGAAGCTGCTCATAGAGAAGATACATAAGCCATGGAAGCCAGCAAATTCTGAAAATACACAGTGACTTCATTTAGTTGAAGGTCTAGACCAGTAGCTTTTAACCTGTGAGTTGTGACCCCTTTAGGGTCACATATGAGATATCCAGCATATCTACATTATAATCCATAACAGAAGCAAAATTACAGATATGAAGTAGCAACAAAGTAATTTATGGTTGTGGGTTATCACAAGATGAGAATCTGTATTAAAAGATTGCAGCTTAAGGACGGTTGAGAACCACCGGTCTAGATCTAAAGCTATGAAGAATATGTTAAATAATTTAGATCAAACTGTATCATGTCATGTTCCTAGCACTTATACTAGACCAGCACAAAAATTGGAGCATAATCTTGTTGGGGGTACAGAGGTTCTTGCATTTACAGATAAATACTAGGAGAACACACAGGGTTGTCTCTTCAAAGGAAGAGATATATAACCAACCTATTTTCTTCCCAGAAGGCTGGGAATAGATGTAGTTAATAGCCCAGTGACCTCTGTGTTATCTACAGGCTCCCCCAAACTCTGATGTTTATCTGAGTCATCCTCCCTAGGTCATTATCTTGAGCATTATTTCTCAGTCAAAAGAACCCATTTTTATGGGAGATGTCACATGTACTTTACAAACAGGAGTGGAGGTGGTTAATAACTTGGTGATCTTTGCAGTTTCTGTATGATAGAGACTACACCAGATCCTTTCCCAGACCCTAAGGTAACACATGTAGTCAGTCGTCAGAACCCATCTTTATAGAAGAGGTCACATGCACTTTACAAAGAGTTTCTATGATGTAATGCCTTAGTGTTATTGTGCATACAAAATTGAGTTATCACAAGGAAATATTTTTCTAAAATTGTGCTGTACTTAAATATGCCTAAAAATAAACTGACTGGCACCAGACTCGGAAGTTGGAGCCAGTACTGGCTACTGAATTGTGTTGAACCTGACTTTTTCCTTCCCTCTGAGGATCAACACTCTGAACCCACACAATCTTTGGTGGTTAATCTTGATTGTCAACTCAATGTAGAATCATCATGGGAAAAATCTGAGGGCCTGACTGTGAGAAATTATCTACATCAAGTTACTTGATGTAAGAACACTCACCCTAAATGTAGGAGGCACCACCCCATGGCCCGGGGTCCCAAACTGAATAAAAAAAAGAATGCACATGCGACTCAGCATTCATTTCCATCTGCCTCCTGACTGCAGATGTAAGGTGACCAGCTGCCTCTGGTTCTAGGCGCCATGACATCTGTGCCAGAATGGACTTTTTCTCAAACTATGAGCCAAAAGAAACCTATTCTTCATAAGTTTGCTTTTGTATTAGTCACAGCTACAAGACAAGTAAGTAATACATAATTCTTACATGTTTTCCAGTTGGGCCCCAAACCTTGTGCACATCACTGATGATGAAGGTAGCTTCCACATGTTTTTTTCATTGTTTCATTTTCTTCTAAATCATTAATATAAAGAGCCATGTCAACCAGGAACTGTCCTCATTTATCTATTGTAGTCATAGATTTACTAAAATTACAAGTCTGGAGAACACAGTGAAGCTTATGAAATTCACTAATTATATGGAATTTACAATGAAGAGTAAATACTGCATAGCTCATTGCTAGTTGAAAGTTATGTTCTACACATTTTTATGTGAAGTAAGGTTTATAATAAATGTGTGTGCATACATGTGTGTGCATGCAAATGGGTGGATTTTTTTTTTAACTTCTGACTATTGAGCAGTAATCAGTAGATCACTAGAGCCAGGGACAGAATTACAGAACTTTGTGGGCTAAAGCGACATCGTGCATACTTATTCTATTTATGGTTGAAAGATATCAATGGGTCTGAGCAGAGAAAAGACCTAACTAGTATGATGTGTTGAAGAATCAGTCTGGCTGCCCTAGAGAAGATGGATTACGGTGGTCAGAGAAGAGTCAAAGACAGCAGGAAGGAGTGCCTTGTGGTGGCCTATATGGAAGCCACAAAGCTTAGGTTGGGAAGTGCAGAGGAGCCCTAAGAAGTAGCTGCTTTAAAGATAATAATTTAAATGTGTGTCCATAATTTTTCCTGATAGATCAGATGGGAGGGTGAGAGGAAGAATGGCCTAAAATTATTCTGTAGTTACTCAGATTAAAAATAATTTTCATAATTATTTAAATTAAAAAATGAAAATTTCTTAAATTTTTGATGAATTTTAAAAATAACAAATAGTGCATAGTAATTTAATGCACATCATCATTGTTTAATATTTAAATTATGTTAAATATATCTGTGTCCTCATTTATGTGTTTGGTTTGTTTGTTGTGTTTTGTGGTAGATACTTACTCTGTAGCCTGGGCTGACTCAAAGTGCAACCTTTTGCCTCTTCTTTTTGTGTGCTGGGACTCTAGTTCATCCTTTATCATTTCTTTCCTTTTCTTTTTTCTTTTTTTGGTTTTTTGAGACAGGGTTTCTCTATGTATCCCTGGCTATCCTGGAACGCACTCTGTAGACCAGGTTGGCCCTGAACTCAGAAATCCGCCTGCCTCTGCCTCCCTAGTGCTGGGATTAAAGGCATGTCCCATCATCCCCAGCTTCCTTGATCATTTCTTTATGATGGAAACATTCAAAATCATTTCCTCTAGTTTCTGAAAGATGCAGTACGTACATCCTCAGTGACTGTCCCATCCTGTAGTTTTACCTCAAGTCGGAGCTCCTGGCTTCACATGTTCTTCAGCTTTCCATTGCTGGGACGAAATGCTCATGGCAGTCAACTAAAAGAAGGAAACACTTATTTGCTGCCATTGCTTCTGAACTGTGATGTGAAGAATATTGTGGCAGGAGCATGCACCATAGCGACAGTGTTTGCCCTCACTGTGGTTTGAAAAGAGGATGAGGAAGGGAAGAGTACCAGTACATCATTTTTGGAAGTGCCCTAGTGACCCAGTTCCATCAGTGAGCCCCACCTCTTGATACTTGCAAGCACCCTTTATGGTGCCTTTGCCTACGGACAGAGCCTTCAGCATGTGGCCTTGGGTAGACATTAAGATCCAAATCATAAAATTCTTATCTAACAATAACTTATACTGATCAATTAGTCTTTTATCATTCTTTCTTCCTTCTCACTCTTCCCAGCCTGAGCAACAGAACCTGCCATTCTTTTCACAACTTTGATGTGATCACAATCTCTAGATCCTATCTCTGAGTGAGGTCTAGTGATCTTTCTGTGCCTAGCTTGCATCACTTAACGTAGTGGTCTCCAGGTTTACGCATGTTGTCACAAGGACTAGATTTTCTTTGTAATGGTCTAATAGTAGTCCCATGATCTAAAGGTATGACATTGTGCATTCTGAACTCTTGTATTTATTGAAGCATTGTTCATAATACCTAAGAAATCTGAGACACTTACATGTTATCTGTTAGGATTTTGATGACAGCTATTTAAGGACAGAAGTAACTATTTCTGAATTAGGAGAGGTACATCTTGGGTAGTGATGTTAAGGGCTTGGACTTGAGTGTTTTTGTGATTTTCCCGAGTCAGGAAGCATCCAGGATAAGTGAAGGAGCATATGATGCTCAAAAGCACAGAGAAAGGACTTAAAGTGACCCAAAGAGATGAGACAATTAACATGTAAGAGCAACAGAGAGGAATGGGAAGGCAAGCCCTGGAGGGTCCCATTCTTAAGTACTATGGATAGAAAGGAAGACCAGAAATGCAAAGTCTCACCTCCCTTATGGAAACTGTCTTTGGTGTCTCCCTTTGCCACCTATTTCTGCACCAGTAATATATCATTTTAATTCCTGTAGCTTTGGGATAGATTTTTAATGATGAATTTTAATATCAGGTAGAGTCAGCTCTTGTCATTAGTTTTTATAATTTTCTCTCTTGTCTTCTGAATTTACTTATCTAGAGATACTTTTTATACACTGCTGCCTGTGTTGAAACAAGTTGATGGCTAAATTTTAAATCATTTATGATTTAATTGATACTTTTATGATATTAAGTCTTACTTTCCAAGGGAATGGTATTTCTCTCCATTTATTCAAATATACTTTTATATGCCTTTGTGAGGTCTTAAAATCTTCTTTATAAAGGCTCTAAATAAGTTTTGATTGGTTTATTCCTGCACATCTATATTTTCTCTGTTGTAAGTTGAATACTTTCTCTTCATTGTTCTTTTAGCCAGTTGTTGCTAATATATGGGGAAGTTACTCATTTTTGTATACCCAATTTTTACCCAGCGACTGAACAAATACTCTTACTCATTTTGAAGGATCTTTAGTTCCTTGCAGCTTGCCAGAACAATAATATGATAATTCAAAAAATAGCAATGTTAAGTATTATTTTCAAATATGTTCTTTTGTCTTTGGATTTGAGATAATTAGCATAGCCCAGAGTAGATGCTCTCCTGTTTTCCCAGAACCCAACCAAGAAAGCCACTCTTATTCCGATGTTAATTGTGCTGTTAGCTGTGTTCTTTAAGATGGGTTGATGTTCTCAGGAATTAGTTGTATTTTTGTTTTAAAAAATGACACAGGAATCTCACAAGTGGTCAAAATTTAGAGACTGCACAACTGTGAAGTACGCACTTGTCTTGGTTTGGATTTTATTTCTATCAATAGACAGGATGACCAAAGGAAAACATTTAATTAGGGCTGGCTTACAGTTTCAAAGGGTTAGTCCATTATCATCATGGCAGGAAGCTAAACAGCTTACAGGTAAACATGGTTGTGGCTGGAGCTAAGAGCTCTCCATCTTGATCTGCAGGTAGCAGAAGGAGACCATGTGCCACACTGGGCATAGCTTGAGCATAGGAGAGTTCCCACAGTAACACACTTCCTCCAACAAGGACACACCTATTCCAACAGGACCATACCTCCTGATAGTGTTACTCCCTATGGGCCAGCATTCAAACACATGAGTCTATGGAGACCATACCTATTCAAACCACCACATCACATATCCTCCCTTTAGGGCTCAGGGCTCAGGGCCCACTGCAAAAGAGAGATGGGGAGAGCCTGAGAGCCAGAGTTCAGGGAGGACTGAGATGAAACAGTGTCTTTTGGACATGAAAGAGCTATTGTACTCATGATTCAAAGCATCTAAGGTTGCCTACCCAAGACCCACAGAAGATAAAAACTTTCAACAATATAGCATAGATCCAAAATGGGAACACAAGCTCCACACTGACAGTTGATGGCTTCGAAGAGAGAAAGAGCTTTCTTTAGGAGCATCCTCCCTGGCAAGTTATCCATGTTCCAGTGGATGGCTCTATATCCTCACACATACAGGGATCACTAATTAATTATAATCCACAGATTATAAAAAAAGAAAATGAAGAAAAGAAGATATCAACTTGGGAGAAGGCTGTTGGGGGGATAGAGGAATGTTAGAAGTGGGGGGTGAGTATGATCAAGATACATTATATATGTGCATGAAATTCTTAAAGAATAAATGGGATATTGTACCTTTAAAATAAAAAATATCCACACAGTACAGAGTCTGGGATATATTTCTAGAATTTAGAGGTACGGAATAGTGTTCAGATGCAACGTTTGTGTCTAGCAACTTAATCCATTCCATAGTATGTATGCCTCTGTCTAAAGATACACTCATTATACTAAAATAACATTCTCCTGTGTGCAATTGAATTTTATCAAATCCTTTTTATCCTCCATAAAATATGAATCTTATCCTGTAGTGGAATGATATGATAGATTCTAATGTCAAATCAGTTCAGTTAGGTTATTGAAATGGTCCTTTTAATTGTACTTGAGGCAATTAAATTCTTACATTTATAGTCATAAGCAAGCTTGGTTTAGAGATTATTTTGGAGTTTACTTTGTCATGATATTATTTTTTTCAAAAGCAGGCATGTTTGAACTTAAAAATAAATCAGAAATATTCTATACACATATATGGTTTCATGTAAGATTTATACAAATAAATGTACGTGTACAAGCCGGGCGGTGGTGGCGCACGCCTTTAATCCCAGCACTTGGGAGGCAGAGGCAGGCGGATT
>NW_022196906.1:95409848-95413044 GCF_008632895.1 Mastomys coucha
AAAAAAAAAAAAAAAAAAAATGTACGTGTACATATATAACATTGCATAGCACACACTATCATTTAAGGTTTCAAATTCATTTTCTTACAAACATTTGGGGCCTGATACATTAATCTATGATATCCAATTTGGCTGCCAGTGCCCTCCAAAATTGGGCTTCTCAGTCTCTCCTCCCCAAATTGGGCTTCCCAGTGTTCCCCAAATTGTTTATCTACTTAGGTTTTCTTCTATTTTCAGTCATTTTTCTAGAAAATTATTGTTTATTCTATTCTAGCTTTCTGAAAAATTTTAGAGTTTTAGTAATATTTTAAAATTATTTTTTAGAACTATGTGTACATGCACATGTGAATCCAGAAGAGGGTTATAGCCCTGGCTGTCCTGGAACTCACTCTGTAGACCAGGCTGGCCTCTAACTCAGAAATCCACCTGCCTCTGCCTCCCAAGTACTGGGATTAAAGGCGTGCGCCACCACTGCCCGGCCAGCCTCACTCTTTTCTTTTCTAAATTCACACTAAGTTTGGGTATGTCCCATTCTTATTTCTTATTAACTTTGATTTAACAAATCTGTTATCAGCTTTGGATTCACTTTCATCAATTGTATACATAACTTCATACTTTCTATTCAGCTTAGGGGCTATTTTTCTTTGAGCTACCTTTTTAATCCCTAACAGTGAGGGGTTCAGTTGTCTTCACGTGTGTTTCAAGCTTTAAGCATGTGACAACCATTAGGTTTTCTTAAGATCACTTTGAACTCACCCAGTGTCCTAGATCCTTCCTGCTGCATTCTAAATCCAATTAATATTTGTCTTTCTTTCACTACAAATAATATAGTTCAGTAATAAGTTTCCCCTGAGAATTTCTAAGTAAGTCATTCCCACATTTTTATTCATTTATATGATGCTGTTGGATTATAATCACACCACTTCCCCATTATCTTCCAGATCCACTCCCCCATCTTGCCATCTCTTCCCAACTTGAAGACATTTTTGTTTTTCTGTAACCCACCAAGTCCAATTTGTACAGCAATAAATTCATGGGTATGAGGATATCCACTGGAGTGCAGGCAACCTACCAGGGGTCACAGTTTTAAAGGAAATTGACTCTTTCCCAGCAACTATTGACTGCCAATTACTCCTCGGTTAGGAGTGGAAGTTAGTGAGCCTCTTCCCTTCCCCTTGTAGGAATGTTGACTGGCTTGAGGACGTACAGGTTCTGTGCTGGCAGCCACAGCAGCTGTGTGTTCTTAAGTACAGCAGCCTGTAATTTCCAGAAGACTGTTTTGCTCTGGTCCTCACCAACTCCCGTCTCTTACAAATTTTCCATTCCCTCTTCCATTATAGTCCCCAAGCCTCAGAATGATATCGAGGTCCTCAGTGTGATTTGTGGCTGAGAGATCTCTTGACACTTATTCTCCATGCTTTGACCTATTATCAGTTTCTAAGTTAACCACTTTCCGCAACACAAAGAAACTTGTTTGATGTGGTACGAATACTTCGTTAGTATACGAAGATGTGCATTGAGAAGAGATTTTGATACTATGTCCATTTAGCAAGATTATGGTGGTAGGTTCACCCCTGGGAATATGAGCTCCCTAATCTTGAGTCCTTGGCCAGATTTACTGGAATAGGCATTTATTTTCTCCTGTGGAGCAGGCCTTAATTCCAAACAGAAAGCCACTGGTTACTTCTAAAACATTTGTACCAATACTGCACCCTTGGCCACATCTTTTCAGGCTGGATATTATTGTAGCTCACAGAGTTCATAGCTGGGTGGGGCTGTTGATTACTCCCACCCCTACCCCAAACACTCTACAGAGTTCCTTCTAGCACTGTGGAAGCTAGTCAGCAGGCAGGAAACTTTTTCTTGGCCAACACCATCTTCATCTTTTTTCATGTGCTGTAACCAAAGTATGTGATGTTTTTAGCAATAGTGTCTTATTACCAAGTTCCGGTGGACAAACAAGAGCAGTGGATTCAGTGTGCATTGTTTGGGACCAGCAATATGTGAAGAGGTATCCTGCACCTGACAATGAAGTTTTTGTTTAGGAACCTTTTGGTAGGAACATTATGTCTAGTGTGGGGTAACTCCAAATAAGCTCTTCTTTATAAATGTGGTGCTGACTGCTTTTGTTACTCTTGGGGAAGCCTTACAGAAAACACGCGATCAGAATCATTTAAGTGTGACATGGGCTATGGAAAACGGCTGTATAATCTATGCTCATGGAGTAAAAATTTCTACCATATAGACATGTACACATATATTCATAAGTGCAAATGCATATATTGGCATTCCATATTTCATTACAGTGCCCTATCCACATCACCAAACGTACCTCACATGCTGGTGCTTATTTGATGCCCAGTATGTAGAGAGGTTAACATTTCTTACCTCTATTATGCTTCTGTCATTGCACTATAAGTATTTTGATAAGGTATTTTTCCATATATGATATCCAATGACTAATGTGTTTTCACACTAAGTTTTCAGTTTAATCAACATTAAATTCACATATTTTTTCATATCACTCAATTTAAATTTTTATCATTAAAGCTAATTTCATGCTTCTGACTACTTTACTGCTTTTTAGCCTGGTTTCTATTTTTAACCATCACTGTTACCATCAACGTTTAATATTTGTTTGCTTAAGCATCTTTGTGGCTCTTTCTGATTTTCAACTCTCCATATGACTTGTTTCAGAAAGACACTAAAATGTTGTTTTTGTTTATTTATGAACAATCAAAAAACCTCTGTCTAATGACAGGAAGCTCGGTCTCTTTGTGCACATATGGAGGCAGGGACTGAATGATGTAAGGCAGTGTTCTTCCATTGCTTGTCCACCTAGTTTTTTGAGATTCACTATCTCCCTGAACCTGGAACTCACTTTTTGAGAGAGGCGGGAGCCCTCAAGGGTTCAGAGCCCTCCCTTGTCCACTTCCATGCATGGGGAAGTGTGCATGGGGCTTACAGTGTGCATGGGGCTTACAGTGTTCATGGGGCTTACAGTGGGCAGGGGCTTACAGAGTACATGGGGCTTACAGAGTACATGGGGCTTACAGTGTGCATGGGGAAGTATGCATGGGGCTTACAGTGTACATGGGGCTTACAGTGTACATGGGGCTTACAGAGTACATGGGGCTTACAGTGTGCATGGGGAAGTGTGCATGGGGCTTACAGTGTACATGGGGCTTACAGTGTG
>NW_022196906.1:95413494-95477665 GCF_008632895.1 Mastomys coucha
GGGGAAGTGTGCATGGGGCTTACAGTGTACATGGGGCTTACAGTGTGCATGGGGCTTACAGTGTGCATTTCTGTACACAGCTCTTAGACAGTGCTCAGGATCTGAACTCAGGTCTTCATGTTCGCAAGGTAAATGGCCTACCCACTAAGTCATCCCACCCCTGCGGTGAGAGTGCAGATGTTTTCATCAGTTTGTGTCCTGAGACTGATGTAGTTTTTCAGTCCTTTATTTAGTATTCCCTAGTACATTTCTCAAAACATTCCTCAATCTATTTTAAGGATTAAGTGTTACCTTTTGGAGCTTCACTTTAAAATAATGAATTTAGTGCGCTCTTTTTCAGCCTGCCCTTACCAACCTAGCATCACTGAGATTTTAAAATAATGAAATATAATTATTATTTGATATGCCAGATATGTTTTTTCAATAATGATTTTTGACAGCAGTGTTCAATTCTGTATACATTCGTAACAATTATTCAGGCTTTCTCTTCTGTAATCCAGTTAGGATTACTGGCAGTCCTCTCTTGTCTAGATTTTGTAGTCCTGAAACTTTTAAGTTGCTTCATCCATCGGTTGGTGAGCTTACAGATGAAATCTTGTAGAGAGGGCCCTTGCAGGACTGTGACAGCATTGTCTTTTATACTTTGGACATGCAATTCTTTGTTGTTGATGTTTGTTTGTTTTTAAATGATTTTACTGAATTTATTCATTGACAATTTCACACACATATAGTCAGTACATGATTCCTGTAACCTCTCCCCAACTCTCATCCCCTTCTTACCCCTATTATTCCTCTCTCTCTACAAATCCATTTCCCATTTTCAAGGAGACAGGTGCTTATGCAGCCCAGGGTAGTGAAAGCTTTGAACTTGCTCTAAAGCCCAAGCTGCCCTTGGCGACTGGACCCCCTGCCTTCACCTCCCCTCCCAGGCTGCCCTAGTGCTGTGGTTACAAACCTGTACCACCCACCACCCCAGGGCTCACAAGTTGGCTGTGAATCAGCCTCTTCTCCCTTCAACATTCTGCATGTAAATAATTGCCTTTTGGATTTTCAGGTCTTTGAACCCTTTCATTTGCAGAAGACTTTCATGATCAGAACAATTTTCTTCTTTTGTTGGTGACTTACATTTTTTCTTTTCCTTTCTTTTCCTTTTCCATTTTATTTGATTGATTGATTGATTGATTGATTGATTGATTTTGTCACTGGAGGTTAGATGTAGAGTTGAGTTTAGTGAGATCAGCTGTGTTCAAATCCCGGACTGGGCATTTAAAACTTGCATGGTTGTGGCTGATTAACTCCTGTGCTTCTAATTGTTAGCCTACACAGTGGGAATGATCAGGACATTCCTTTTAACAGGTTGATGTGTGAGTGTGTATGTGTGTCTACAGGTGTAGATGCTTGAGTGTGTGTGTGTGTGTGTGTGTGTGTGTGTGTGTGTGTGAGGGAAGAATTACCCAAGGAGGTCAGGACCATAGCAGGATAATGGCCGAGAAGCCAGTTTTGTGGGTGTTTCATTCTTATTGCTTCTTTTTTTAATTTTCTAAACTTTATTATAAAAATTGTAACTAAATAGAAACAGTGCATACCAAAATTAACCAGATCCAAGTCTATATAACTCAACGAACTTCTATACAGTGAGAATTGGCACTGGAATAGAAACTGTCAAGCTTACATTAAACTTTATACTCTTACAATTGAATATAGCTTATGCAATTCCAGCACCAAACCCTTAGACTTCATGACAGAATTAGAACCAGAAAAACAAATAGCTGTATACCCTCCTTCATAACCCACTTACCTGTATGAGTAAGCCTTTCCTCATCTCCTTGTGTTTAGCTTTTCTTGTTCACTTTTTTTAGTTATACTGCACCCACATATACATTTGTTTACATATATATATATATATACATATACTATTAGTTAGATTCTGCATGTGAGGGAGAATATATAGTCTATTTCTTCCTGAGATTGTTTAATCTCTCTTCATATGATATATTGTAAATCCACCAATTTTTCCCCACAAAATTTCAACTTTATTTTTCATTAGAGCTGAGTAGCATTCATATATATATCTATATGAATCTGTGTGTAATATATTATATACACTGTGTGTGTGTGTGTGTGTGTGTGTACACTTCAGTATCCATTCACCTGTTGATGGCTATCTCAATTGATTCAAATTCTTTGCTATAGTGAATGGAGCAGCAATAACCAGACTGTTTCACCAATTCCTTTCTTCTTCTCTTTGTTTTCTTTTGATAATTTAAAAAGAATGTCTTCTTGGGGCTGGAGAGATTAGCTGAACAGTTAGGTCAGAGTGTGTTTTGCTGTCGCAGAGGCTGGAGGTTGGGTTCCAAGTACCACTCATATGGTAGTTCACGACACACACACACACACACACACACACACACACACACACACATCCAATTCCAGCGGCTCCTATGCCCTCTTTCTTCACCAGCCTGCATACATGTGGTGCACATACATACATGCAGGCAAAACACCAATACACATAAAGTCACAATCAATTGCTCTTACAAAAACCAAACCCAAACCCATAAAGCATGCCAGCTCTTTCTACTGTCTCACCTTGGCCATCTCTTCCTTCAGTTAACACAAGGCATTGCTGACTTGTTTCCCTGAAGTTGGGTGTGGGACATGAAGTTGACTTCCAGGAGATAGAGCTCCCTGCAGAAGAGTACTCCCTAGTTAGAGTCTCTGTAACTCCCCCCTATTACACACAGGCTCTGCCTAGTGAGCAGTCTTCACATAACTGCTGGCCATCCATATTTCAAGGACAGAATCATATCTCTCACATTCCATCTTGCCTTTTAAAACCTAACTGTAACTACACCCACCTAGAAGACCCTGCAGTCCCCTCTGATTTTGATACCCACCCCATGTCCTACTTCTGTTCCTACTGTACTTCCGGTCAGTTTCTGTGCTTCATTCATCTTTTCCTTCTACAGGAGGTCAGTGCCTGAGGGCTGAAGTGATGCTCAATTCAGCTTAACCCTTTTCATCTGACTCAGCACTTGGCACGCAGACACACACAGCAAACCATTGTTGGGGGATTTCAGAATAGGACGCTCTGCATGGAACTAGAATCAGACTGGCCTCATACCTTACAGTAGGCCATCTTTTCTTCCTCACAGCCGCTGTTGGCTTCCTCTCTATATGTTAGCCACACCAGGCAAGGTAGTTGGGGGTCTAAGGTGACTTTCTAAACAGTATAGAATCAGTAAGTTGGAAAACAAGAATTAAACACCAGCCTGCCTTGGAAGGTTCCTTCAAAACTGGAGCAGTGCCCTAGCTGGTGGTTATTAAAGGCTGGGTTTGAGGTCCCTGAGCTCAGGTGCCGAGGGCACAACCTGCTGCCCGCCTCCAGGTTGCCCATTTCTTAAGCTCTGCCAGGTTCTGACAGAAAAAGAAACGCCTACACACTCATACGGGGAAGTTGAAGGTGACAGGGTCTCCTCTGTAATGAGCAGTGGGCTGGACTGGGAAGGTTAAAGGTGAGTTCCCAGATAGTTTCACTGAAAATTTCAATTCTCCTACTTAGTTCAGGTAGCCTGACTGACAGAAGCAGACCCAAGCAATTAGGGCGCATGCGCCTCCCTTAGGAGCGCTTTAACAATGCCACTCAGCCCTATTAAGGCAGAAGTTCTCCATCAGGCTATCCCCAGCCCAGAGGAGGCAGGGCTTTGTCCTGGTCCCTACTGTCTCTCAGGCAGGAACAATTTGGGGTTCTGGTTTAATAGTAATAATGAATCCGAACAGAGTAACTCTACCAAGATCTCTAATTGGCTCCAACCCCTTGTTAAATTTTGATTCTATTTAACAGCTACTTTTAAGCTGCTAAACATGTTCAAATGATTAGATTTGGGGGGATTAGATGGAGGGATGGTGAATTAATGGCTTATCATGTAATAAGAAGGCACATTTAAGACTCATCTGTTACAGCCCACTAAATAGCTGGGAGCTACTGCTAAGTCAAATTACAGCATCAGCATCCTAGGACACAGTGATGCCCATGGGTGTCAGGACATTAGGGTTGAATCCTACGGCTTCTCCATTATAGCTGTGATCTGGGACACGATAGGTAACTGTGTAGGGCTACTACATGGGGATGACAGCTGGATGATAACTGGATTTGACTGAGTCCATGCCGGACCTTTGATGAGCACTCTGTGAATGAGGCTACATATTGAGAATCTATAATCTAAAAATCTTAAACCCAAACTGCTGTAGAATGTGGCTGCTACTGCAACCTATCTTTGTATGTGGCTGCAACTTTTGAGTTTCATATCTTGAACCACTTTGGTTTTGTAAGCATCCCAACTGGACATATTTGGCTGTAATTCTTTGAAAACACGTCCAAATCCAAAGCCCTCAGATCTGAAACCAACCAGGCCACAGCATTTTGAATAAGGGATACTCAACTTCTAATGTTATGGCTGACTTGCCAAGGTCACACAGTGGTGGATATGGGTGGTTGTGTGTATGTATGTGTTTGTGTGTGTTCATCCATATTTGTATATGAGTGTATGTTTGTGTACACATGCATGTGGAGGCCCGAGGATAATATATGGCATTTTTTTGATCACTGTGTATTTTATTTACTTGGGTAGGGCTCTTTCTGAACCTGGATCTTGCCAATTAGGATAGCCTAGCCAGCTTGCTCCAGGGGTTCTGGATCTCTACCTCAACAGGCTGGCTGTTACTGCAACCTATGTTTCCATGTGGCTGCTACAACCTATCTCTCTATGTGGCTGCTACTGCAACCTATCTTTTTACATGGCCACTGAGGATCCCAACTCTGGTCCTTACCCTTGCATAGCAAGTGCTTGCTTTATTCATTGAGCCATCTCCATGGCCACCTCTGATTTCTTTTTTTATTCCAAGTTCACTATCAGGCATATCTAATAATAATTTTTTCATCTCAAATTTTAAAAAATCTTTTACTTAAAATTTTCTCTCACCCACCAAAGCATAGATTGATGACCTCTACTCTGAGCAGACAGGAATCTGTCCTCCAAAACACCAGTACCTAAACCTCAGTGGAAGAGGCAGCAACACTGCTTTGCAATCACACAGGATCTGTGACTGAGTCTTGGAGAGAGAATTCTGGCTTCTTTAATAAAACCCCAGTTTCGTTATGTGAATATGTTTTTGTTTTAATCCCAGGCGTGGGGTATGGGGACTGCTTCCGATTGTCCATAGTCACCAACTATGCTTGTCTCATGCTCTAGGAGGGGCTTGATTGTCTCATGCTCTAGGAGGGGCTTGATTTTTGCCAGCTTCAGAGAGTTTACAGTTGCAACTCTGGAGAGGGTATAAATGGGAGAGCCTCAGATGACCTGAGGAGGCTGCTGCTCCTCCTGCTGTTGCCCCCACCCCCACTGTCTGTCCTTGTCATCACCACCACCTCCACCACTGCTGCTTGCTGCCACTGCTGTTAGTCATTGCTGCTGCTGTTTTGCTGTTTTGCTGTTTTGTTGTTTTGCTGGATTGCTGGATTGCTGGATTGCTGGATTGCTGGATTGCTGGATTGCTGGATTGCTGGATTGCTGGATTGCTGGACTGCTGGATTGCTGGATTGTTGATTGAAAATATCCTGACCATGGAGTTTAGACTTACCCCAAGGAACCTGAAGCTGCCAGTCAGCAGAAATTACTGTAAAGAGGTCTATGCCCCCTTTCCCCTCTAACCTTCTTTGTCTCCTACCTAGTGTTGAGGGATTGGAAGGGACTTGGGTAGAATAAGGGTTGGAATGGTGGAAGATATAAGAACCCAATAAAGTGGGCAAAAATTATCCCAAGAGAGGTCTATCTGGAATACAGTAGATTAACTGAATATAACAGAGCCAAGATGATGAATAGTAGCCATTTGTTAAGGTTTAGGCATCAAAGCCAGAAGGATGGTAGATGATGGTGGGAGAGGCTTTCCTGGCAGTGGTGGTGGTGGCGTGTATGTGATTGCCATACAGTACACGTGTGTCTGGGGCAGAGAGCAAAGAAGGGCATGGAAGGTGAGAGCCTGGAGGAGGAAGAGGAGGGCAGATTAGGAAGGGCACCCTATGGGGGTGCCATGTGACCTGCTGTAAGGTTGTGTTTTGCTCCATGGGGAATGGAGAATTGGCGAATGGAATTTAATAGGGTGATGCCAACATCAGATTAATATTTTAGCAGGTTTTCAAGTGGAGCAGAACAAGCCAGGGAAATGAGCAAGGGGTCAGGTTCCAAGCGAGATGCTCTGACCTGTCAGCTCTTATTTAGGAATGAGCTTCACTGAGAGGCTGGGAGGGCATTAGACGGTGGGCCATGGGACAGGAGTTCAGGAGATCATGAACAGGAGCATCCTCAGCCATCATAAAATCCAGGGTAAGCCATAGCATGGCCTGTGATGGAGAGATTAAGACCAGAGTGCAATTTTAACAACAGGGCTTTCAGGGAAGGGTAGGGGTATGAGTGGGATATGGTAGTGAGCCCAGAAGAACTAAAGAGAAACCAATAGTTGAAGCAGAGAAAGAGACACCCTTATTTACTTTGGTGCCATGGCCCTTGACCCACTTTAATGCTGCTGCAGTTGACCAGCCTCAACCCCACCCCCAAACAGAACCTATTGTTATCTCCCTAATGCTAGTCTTTCCTGGTTTATTTTCAGTCTCTCAGGCCATGTTTCATTTATTTTTATTCACTAGGCATTTGTTGAAAATTGCTTTGTGCTTTCTGTTCCCCTCTCTATTCCTCTTGTTAAACATGAGAGCTCTTCAACTCTTTGTGCCTTTGCTACACCGGCTCTCGATTGGGTACTGTAGATGTCCTCATGGCTTCAATTCCCACTTGTATTGCTAGAGTTCTCTACCAACCTAGATCTTTTACTGAGCTGGAGATTCTTATCCTCATGTACCTAGCCACCAGATATCCAAGCTCACTGCAGAGTGCCAGGAGTACCCACACTGCGCACCAAGGCTACTTCTCCCAAGGTGTTCTCTCTATTCATGAATAGTACCTTGATGCCTCCCTCCAAAGCATAAGAATAATACAAGTCCAAATCATGTTCACTAGCATATCCATAGTGCTTAGAACAGTAGTGCCTGGCACATGGCAGGTACTCATATTCATCTAATGAATGAATGAACAAGTGAATGAATAAATGAATGAACAAATGCTTGGTGTGCTCTCTCTACCGCTATGCACATTCAATCAGACCTAAGTTCTCCCAGTTTGGGCCTGAAAAGCATGTCTCCTGAAGACATCTACCCCTTTCTATTCATTATTCTTCTATTTCAGTGCCCAAGGTGCCAGGTTTCTCAATCTTGTACCAAGCCAGCTGTTCTAGGTTCATAGATATGTCAGTGCACACTGTGTAGGGCAGACCCCTACACACTGCCATAGGAGGACTATTAGAGATAACAGTTCTTTAGACCTCTGAAACTAAAGAACATATAGACTTTCTGCCAAATGCAAAATATAGTTCTCTTTAATAGCACTGTACAACTTTGAACAATAAGCTGACTGTTGGTCTTTATTGGTATTCCCACAGAGGGTCCTACACAATCTAACGAGAACATTTAAAGAAGTTTCCACAATCCACTGAGCCTAGAAAGATGAAATGTGGGGAATGTGTCTTGAAGCATACTACAAACGAGAGTATAAAAGGAACCAGCAGTTCTGTAAGTAAAAAATTTTAAAAGTGTAACTTCATTTAATTCTGCATTTTGCCCCAATTTTTTAAAAACACAAATTCTCCTTTAAGATAATTTCAATGAACAGCCAACAGAATTAACATTCTGTGAAATATTATTTAGAAACTGGAGCATTACACTCCCTGAAAGTGGGTCTCGCCTTTACTCAAAATGCATAGAATACTTTTAGAAACTACAGTTTGGCAGAATAACAGTAGTACACATGAAGCCAGTGATTAGCTGCAGTGTGAAGAGGAGGTTGTCAGTCTGAGCCAAGCAGTTGATGTTGGATGACAGCTGGGCACCTTAGCTTCCACGAGTGACTCAGGACCAAGAAGTATAAGATGCTTCAAAGCATCAGAAAGGGCTGATGGAAGGGCTAGAAAGATGTCTTAGTAGATGCAAGCCTCATAACCTGAGGTTGCTACTCAGAACCCATGGTGGAAGGAGAAACTAAACTCCTAAGAGCTATGCTCTGACCTTGTGCACCACAGCACACATGGTCCTGAACACTCACTCACATACACATACGATATGTACATACACACACACATATACACAGACACACATACACAAAGAGAAAGAGAGAGATATACAGAGAAAGACAGAGACAGAGTGAGACAGGGAGTGACAGAGACACACAGAGAGACAGGGACACAGAGAGCACATACACAATAATAACAAAATAAAAAATATAACACAACAAAAATAAATAAAATTTTAAATCTTAAATAAATCACACCTGCTAATCTTTCAGAAAGGGAGTCACAGAACATCTTTCTCTCATACATCGTCAGTGATGGAGTTCTTAGTCTGATGGAAAAATTCACCAGACCTTCAGGAGCTCAGCAAGAGAAGTCAGCTAAAATGCAGGCTGGACTGCACACTTATTATGCTCAAAGCACACACCGCGCCCCTGCCCTCTGGTTTCAGAGGATTCAGCTCTGCTAGAGTTTGTTACCAGGAAACCCTGGCTGGCCTCACTGCCCTGGCAGACAGCTGTGCTGACTCAGACCTCTTGCCATAGCACTCCCCACCCCCAAGATGCTGCTGTTTGCCCAGTGCTGTGAGTCAGAGCAGCAAATGGAACTTGGTGTTGGAGGCTAGTGGGTTGATAGTTTCAGGGTCTCCAGTGAGATCTTTCCACAGTCCATAGTTTGACATAGTCAGCAATTTGACTATGTGTTCAATTTATACCAGAATTTTAATACCCCCAAGACTACAGAGAAGATGTTGTAAGCCTGATGCCTTCAGTCCCTTGGTTCTTAGTGATATATGATTGAGAGTCTAAGGTCAAGTGATTAATTATACATTAGAAACTTAGGAAGCCACATATTTTTATTAAGTCTGCAATTAAGATCACACTTTTAATTTGATGTGCAAGAAATATAAATATATAGTCATGATGAACTGTACAAGAAAATGGCACCAACAGATCTAAATATAACCACTTCTGTAAATCCCATTTAAATCAATGAAATGAGCCAAGGTATGTGTCTGCGTGTCTGTCAGCAAGGTGCCCATAACTGAAAGTTTATATGTCAAATGGGAAAGAGGGCTCAGGAGGTCCCCAATTCTGAAAATCCTTGAGTTGTGGCCACAGCATTCTAAGGAGGCCTTCCCTGTTTTCACCTTCTCTACCTATCTGTTAATGTTTTTCTTTGTCCAATTTTCATTTGCCTCACACTGATAAGGGCACCTCTCACTAGATTTAGGGCCCACAGAGATATTCTGGGTGGACTTGAGATCCTTTTTTATATTAAATATCCCCCCTTTTAAACTAATTAAAGTATTATTTAGTTTCTAGAAACTGGGAGAGTACATCTCTTTTGGAGACTCACATGTAACCCACTTATTCTTGGGTATTCACTACTTTGGGGCTCTTCGTTGCTTCATGCGCATGCAGATTTACACCCAGTGCTATTTCTTCCACAGGAAGGAATTTCTTTAGCTAGGAATGAGTTCTTTTAGCCTTAGTATGTCTTAGACTTGCCTTAGCACTTGTCTCCAGGTGTGCAGTGTAGGCTGACAGGCTTTTGCTTTAGACACTTTCAGGCATCATTCCATCGTTACCATCATACACATTCTTCCAAGGCAGAAGTCTGCTGTTCTCAATTAGACATCTAGTCATGCTCCATGCTCTGTTTTTGTCTGGCTGTCTCTGAAATTGTTCTGCTTATCAATGGTTCTTAAATGATTTGATCACTTTTAATTGGTATTCTCTCTTCCACCTTGCTTATTTATGCTTCACTAAACACTTGGGACTGTGACTCTAGATAGTTCTGGAAAAAGAAATGATGGAAATACTGTCCAGGCATCCAGAGTATTGGCAACATAGCATAGACTCATCTTAATAACAGACAAGACCAAGGGAGAGTTTGTAACTGTTTCATGTGCTCTTTAGAAAGTACCTTTTCTAGTACCAGGGTGTTAGCATTCTCAATCTCTCTCTGTCTCCTGTCTCTGATTCTGTCTCTCTCTCCCTCAAATATATACATATTTATATACTTATATATATATGTATAGGTAAAATGTTCAATTTTATTGATTGGGTTATTTAGATGTCTTATATTCTTTTGTCCATTTGATGAGTAGTATACTAAAATTTCTTATTATTCCCTCTCGACTCTCTTGTTCCTGTTTTATACAGATAGTTGTTGTGTTGTTTCACAAACATAACTATCTCCCCATTGTGGAATGTGTGTAAGCTTGAAGTACACTCTTGTTTGGCATAACACTTTCAGGACTAAACATTCCTCACTGCTCTCAGAGTAACAATTCCCATTTTGTTATTGCTTTCGTGAATCTGGCAAATATTTGACTGTACCTTTCTTCTTCTAGTCATTTTGAATCACCATGTAAGTGTCTCTTTTGATTTTGCCTGATGAGTCAATTTGAAAAATAATCATTTTCTTTTAACTGATAGGTGAAGCACATTAACATTTTAATATGACTATTATGTTTTGTCTAATTCAGTCATATTATTTTATACTAGAATTGTCAAGTATGCCATATTTTTGTTACATTTGTTATTTTTCTTGTGGTTTAATTTTTGCCTTTAAAAACTGATTTTAATAATTATAAAGGTTCATAGTTACATTTGTATTGATAGTGTATAATTCATCTCTCTCTCTTTCTCTCTCTCTCTTCGTGTGTGTGTGTGTGTGTGTGTGAGTGTGTGTGTGTGTGTGCCTGTGTGTGTGTGTTTGTTTATGTATGCCTCCAACCCCATGAACAATATTTTAAATTCTGACCTGTGATGGTTTGAATATGCTTGGCCCATAGAAAGTGGCACCATTAGGAGGTATGGTCTTGTTGGAAGGGATGTAGCCTTATTAAAGGAAGTGTGTCACTGTGTAGGTGGGCTTTGGGGACTCCTATGTTCAGGCTCCATCAAGTATGGAAGATAGTTTCCTCCTGGCTGCTTTCACATCAAGATGTAGAACTCTAGCACCATGTCTACCTGTAAGCTGCCATGCTTCTAGCCATAATTATAATGGATTGAAACTGTAAGCCAGCCTCAAATAAATGTTTCCCTTTTTAAGAATTTCCTTGATCATGGTGTCTCTTTACAGCAATGAAACCCTAACCAAGACACCATTTATTAACTAAATAATAGTTCATGGAGAAAAATCTATCCCAGAAATAATCTTGATCAATAAGTTGAGCAAACTTCTCTCCATTTGAAGAATTAGATTCTTATGTCTTGGTCTAAGTATGAAAAAGAAAAATAAATATTGCCACTCTTAGAATGAAATATGTAAATTAACTTTATGACAGTGAGTGGAGGAGAAATACTTTAAATAAGAAATAAAAGTACTGAGACAGGGTCCCCAATGAAGGAGCTAGAGAAAGGACCCAAGGAGCTGAAGGGCTTGCAGCCCCTTAGGACAAACAACAATATGAGCTAACTAGTACCCTCAGAGCTCCCAGGGTACTAGTTAGTACTAACCAAAGAGTACACATGGTGGGACTCATGGCTCCAGCAGCATATGTAAAGCAGAGGATGGCCAAGTCGGTCATCAATGGGAGGAGAGGCCCTTGGCCCTGTGAAGGTTCTATGCCCTCATGTAGGAGAATGCCAGGGCCAGTAAGCAGGAGAGGGTGGGGTGGTGAGCAGGGAGAGTGGGGAGGGAACAGGGGTTTATTTTTGTTTTTGTTTTTTTATTTTATTTTATTTTTATTTTTTGGAGGGGAATCTGGGAAAGGAGATATAGTATGACATGTAAATAATGAAAACATCTAATAAAAAAAGAAATAAAAGTATATGCAAATTAATATGCTATGAAATATTACCATGATATTCAATATTACCATACTCAAATTAAAATTTAAAATATCTTAACTAAAAACATGTGAATACAAGCAGCAGCTCTGACCCTTTCTCCAAAGCTAGAGAAAATCAAGTAACAGGATGGAAAATGATAAAGGAAATGTATCTAACTGGGAGGGGTCAATACTGGATGCTGAAGAACACCACCATGATAGTAAGAAATAGAATATTTAGTAATATTCTCACTTGGAAAATTATAGAAAAGCAGGAAGGTACTTGGCTTCACTGAATACCAGAAAAATGCATGTTGAAACCTTAAATGAAGAGCACAGTTTTTAGATTTACAAATCTGATGTCTGAGTAAAGCAGTATTTTGGCGATGTAATACAGTACTAGTTATGCCCAGTAATGGTACACTTGGTCTTGAGGTAGAACTATCCCCAACTTTCTAAGAGTCTGTTCAAATTGCTAGTACAAGTTTGAACTCCCACCAACAATGGGAGGCGTGTTCCCTTTGCTCCACATCCTCGCCAGAATGTGTTGTCACCTGAGTTTTTTATCTTAGCCATTATGGTAGGTATAAGATAGAATCTCAGAGTCATTTTGATATGCATTTTCATGATGTCTAAAGATATTGAACATTTGTGATTCTTGTCCATTAAAGAGTTCTCCATTGAGAAGTCTCTGTTTAGCTCTCTGTACCTCATTTTTTAATTGAGCTGTTTGATTTATTTATCTATTATCTTGAGTACTTTATAGATTTTGGATATCAGCCCTCAGTCAATTGTAGGGTTGGTTAAATGTAGGTCTGCCATTTTGTCCTTTTTACTCTATCCTTTGCCTTATAGAAACTTTTCAGTTTCATGAGGTCCCATTTATTTATTCTTGATCTTAGTGCCTGAGCTGTTGCTGTTTGGTTCAGGAAGTTGTCTCCTGTGCCAATGTGTTCAAGAGTACAACCCTCTTTTTCTTCTACCAAATTTAGTGTATCTGGTTTTATGTTGACTTCTTTGATTCACTTGGATGTGAGTTTTGTGCAGGGTACTAGATACAGAACTATTTGCATTCTTCTATATGCAGATTTCCAGTTAGACCAGTACTACCTCAAGACCCAGCTATACCACTTCTGGACATATACCTAAAAGATGCTCTATCATCCCACAAGGACACTTGCTTAACTATAGTCATAGTTCCTTTATTTGTCAGTCAGAAACTGGAAATAATCTAGAGGTCCCTCAACTGAAGAATGGATAAAGAAAATATGGTACACTTACACAGTGTAATATTACCTAGCTATTAAAAACAATGACATCATGAAATTTGTAGGTACATGGATGGAATTAGAAAAGATCATACTGAGTAAGGTAACCAAGACCCAGAAAGACAAACTTGGTGTGTACTCACTTATAAATTGATGTTGACCATAAAGTACAGGATAATCATGATACAAGCCACAGACCCAAAAAAGCTAAGTAACAAGGAGGGCCCAAGGGAGGATGCTTTGAATGTCACTGAGAAGGGGAAATAAAATAGAGATCTGGGGATGGATGGAGGGAGGGAGCTGGGTGGGAGCGAGGTGAACAAACTAGAAACCTACGACAATGGAAACTCCCAGGAATTTATGAGGGTGACCCTAGCTAAAACTTCTAGAAATAGGAGATATGGAACATAAAATGGCCATCTCCTGTAGCCAGGTGAGACCTCCAGTTGGGGAGATGGAGATACCAATCCAGCCACAAAACCTTCGACCAACAATTCCTCCTGCCTATAAGAGATGCAGGGATAAAGAGGAAGCAGAAAGTGAGGGAATAGCCAACCAATGACTGGCTTATCTTGAGTCCCATGCCATGAGAGATGCCCACCCCTGACACTGCTAATAATATTTACTACACTTGCGGACAGGAGCTTAGCATATCTGTAATCTGAGTGGCTCCACCCAGCAGCTGATGAAAGCAGATGCAGAGACCCACAGCCCAACACAAGGTGGAACTCATGGAATCTTGTGCAAGAAGAGGAGGAAAGATTGAAAGAGCCAGAGAGGTTAAGGACACTACATGAAAACCTGCAGAATCATCTAACCTAGGCCTATAGGTGCTCGTAGAAACTGAACCACCAACCAGAAAGCAAGTATGGACAGACCCAGGCCCCCTACATTGATGTAACAGGTGGACAGTTTGGTCCTTCTATGGGACTCCTAACAGCAGGAGCAGGAGTTGTCTCTAACTTTGTTTCCTGCCTTTGGATCCCTTTCCACTAACTGAACTGCCTTGTCTAGATTCAATAGAAAAAGCTGTGACCAGCCCTACTACAACTAGATATACCAAGGTGAGTTGATATTCGTGGGAAGCCTCCAATTCTTGAGGAGAAAAGGAAAGGGACATAAAGGAAAGTAGGTGACACGGGGGGGGCAGGGAGGGGAGCTGGGGGAGCTGGGAGGAGTAGAAGGGAAGCTCTGATCAGAATGTAAATTCATTAATTAATTAATGAAAGAAAGAAAATAGTGCCAGTTAAAAGCTGTTGACAACAAATTGGCAGAGGCCAATAAATAAATATAACCCACATGCTTACATATATACTTCTTTCTTGTAGTGGTCCTATCCATGTACATATTGGCAGAGCTAATTACTGGACTTAGAGCCTTCGTTCCCAACCTTCCTAATGCTGTGACCAATTAATACAGTTCCTCATGTCGTGGTGACCCCCCCAACCATAAAATTACTTTGTTAGTACTTCATAACTCTAATTTTGTTACTGCTATGAGTCATATTGTAAATATTTGATATGTGGGGTATCTGAAATGTGATCCCCAAAGCGGTTGCTACCCACAGGTTGAGAAACACTGGCTTAATAGGTTATTTAAAAAAAGTAGAATATGGCTTTGTGGGGTGGATATGATTGGGGAGTTATGACAGGAGTTGGAGGGTGGAAGATGGGAGCAAATATGATAAATTTTCATCATTTACCTCAAGAATAAAGAAAAATTCAAACAAAAAGGCAAACATATATGGAAGAATATTCTTAGCATCATTTTTCAATAGAGAAAAATGGAAACAAATTCAAAGTTAATCAACAGGAAAATGGAGAAATAATTTATGAAGTTATTATACAGTAGATATCTGTAATAGCTGAATGATATAAATCTTTATGTATCTACATGACTAAATCTCAAAAACATTATTTTGAGTGACAAAGACAACTAGTAACATATTATATAGTGTGTGAAACCATTCACACGCACATGAAAGACGACCAACATTAGCTTACTGACATTTACGGTACACACATACATAGCATCAAGCAGAGATCAAATGACAACCTCCAAATCCATGCTGATGGCTAACTCTGGAGTGGTGAAGAGAAAGAGAATTGTAGGGGAGCCCATTGCGTCTATAAGAGCATTTAATCTAAAAGTAATCTAAGGCAAATATGCAGACTACTAGAATCTAATATATTGGGTTTAGGGACAGATGGGTATTTATCATATCATTAGCTACCTTTTATAAATTATTTATTATACGTGTATGTGTATTTTACCTAAACGTGTATCTGTGCAGTGCATGCATGCAGTGCCTGCCAGAATCAAAAGGGTTTCAGAGCCACTGAAACTAGAGATATAGAGGACTATTAGGAACCCTGTTTCTCAGGAAGAATAGTCAGAAGCCAGCACTCCAGCCCTCATTGCCTAAAAATGTTTTACAACTTGTATGAAGATAAGTACACTGTGGCAGAGCATCTGGTCCTTAAAAACCAGAGTAAATAAATTGAAAGAAAAGGCCGTGTGAACCAAGAGGTCACTTTTCTTGTCTTTGGGTGGGAAAGATATCTTGGGGCAATTTCTGTATAAACTAAACTGCTTCTGCTTCAGGCAGCCTGGGTTTGTATTCTAGCTAGAAAGTTATCTACCTCTCTCTGGCCAGCTTTCAGCGTGGGCTTGTGCTGGTCAGTTAACACTGAATATGGTTGCTATGCTGTTACAACAATGTGAAATTCTTCCTAGGTTGATAGTTAATGCCAACATGGATCTTTCTGGGAGGATGATACCAGCAACCAGCCTGTAATATTCTTTTAAAATAATGTGATTTCTCTGAGCAGCCTTGGCTCCCATTCTGTGGTTTGTTTTAATTGTCAACTTGACATCACCTAGAATCACCTGGGAAGAGATTTGGTGAGAGAGACTGTCTACACTGGGTTGGCCTGCAAGCAGTTCTGAGGTGGAGGTATGTCTTAGCTAATTCACTTGGGAAGACTCAGCCCCCTGTGGGTGGCACCATTCCTTAGGTAGGGGGAATCCCAAAACTGTTTAAGAATGAAAAGATCAAACTGAGCACAAGTAAGTGATCAAACTATTTCAAGTTTCTGTTGGCTCGACTATCCTGCAATAATGAATTTCTACTTGGAAGTAGGAATTAAAACCCTTTCTCCTTGTTCAAATTTGCTCTCCATTGCTGTGGTAAATACCATGACCAAAAAAAAAAAAAAAAAAAAAAAAAAAAAAAAAAAAAAAAAAAAAAAAAAAAAAAAAAAAAAAAAAAAAAAAAAAAAAAAAAAAAACCTGGGAGAGAGAAAAGAGTTTATTTGGCTTACAGGTTGCAATTCTTCATCAAGGGAAACCAAGGCAGGAACTCAAAGCAAGAACTTGAAGTAGGAACCCTGGAGAGATGCTGTTCATTAGCCTGCTTCCCTGGGGCTTGCTCAGTGACTTTTTAGGGATGACCTATGTCAATTAGCAGTAAAGACTATGACTCCCAGACATGGCCAGAAGCCAGTCTGACCTAGGCAATTTCTCATCTGAGATTTCCTCTTCACTGATGGCTCTCGAGTTGTGTCAATGCTGAAGCTACCTGAGACACTCCTAGGCTTCTTGTGTTAGACATGGCATTTGATCACAGAAACAGAAAGGAAGCTAGGACCTGCTTCACAGAGGTCTTTACAAGCTCACCCCACTGGCTTCTTACACTGTCAACCGTTCTTTAAAGGGCTTTCTTGGTCTTTGGATTCTGATTAGGTTTAGCTAGTGGGAAATCTCTCCCAGAATAGTGTAGTTTCAAGGTTTTCCTTCTTGCAAGGTTCCTTGGATTGGTTGTCTCCTCTGGTTAAAAGTCCCTATTCCTATTAAGGTACCTTAGCCCACATGACCTTCTTTCCCCAAGCCACTTGGTAATCTCTGTCTCTGTCTCTGTTTTTCTTTGCCTTTGCCTCTCTCTCTCTCTCTCTCTCTCTCTCTCTCTCTCTCTCTCTCTCTCTCTCTTTCTGCATGTGTGTGTGTGTGTGTGTGTCTGTTTTTCTTTCTTAGTCTCTGTCTCTCTCTGACTCACTGCATGTGACCAGCTCTGCAGAGGACTTCCCTATTTTATACACTGTCTTCTGTGGTTCTCCTGTTCCCTGCTGCCCAGGCCCCTCACAGTCAGTGCCTCTGAATACACACAGTCTTCTACCCACATCCTGGCATTCAAGCACATGCCCACTGTGATATACCATAGGGCTCTAATGTTGACGGCAGAAATGATGGTCTCTACTTCCCAACAAGAAATTTAATCCCAAATAACTGTAAGAACCATTTGGCAGTAGTGTGGTGTGTGTGTCTGTGTCTCTGTGTGTGTGTGTGTGTGTGTACGTGCATGTGTGTGCCCAAATAACTGTAAGAACCATTTGGCAGTAGTGTGGTGTGTGTGTGTGTGTGTGTGTGTGTGTGTGTGTGTGTAGGCACATGTGTGTGACTGTATGTGCAGTAATCCTTTTTTTTTTTTTCGAGACAGGGTTTCTCTGTATAGCTCTGGCTATCCTGGAACTCACTCTGTAGACCAGGCTGGCCTGGAACTCAGAAATCTGCCTGCCTCTGCCTCCCAAGTGCTGGGATTAAAGGTGTGTGCCACCACTGCCTGGCAAGTGAGTCCTTTCTTGAATCTGGACAAAAAATATATAAAGAAGGCAAATGCCTTCCAAACCTTTTTGCCTTTTTGGAGCCTAGATCCAAACAGCAGATCTTCCACCTCTCTTCCTGCTGACTGCTCCTCTGCAGACCTCAGCTTTTTGCAGGTCTGTTGTGTGTCCTTTCCTCACCATATCTATGATGATTTGTATATGCTTGGCTCGGGGAGTGGCACGATTACAAGATACGGCTCTTTCCAATAGCAACCATGTTTCCCTTGCCACCGATTTTAAGGGGAAATGCTCCTCGATAGTTTTCTATGGTTTATGGTTTCATCACACTACACAGCGTATCAATGATTAACATGCTATAGGGGCTTGGTGTGGTTGGTAAAGGGCCTGCTGGTTGAGCATGGAATTTTGAAATTAACAACTCAGTACCCATGTAAAAAGCCAGATGTACTAGCACACGCCTATATCCTGGTCCTGAGAAGCCCAAAACAGGAAGAGATCTGGGGCTTGCTGGCCAGGTAGTCTTGCTCAGTCATTGGTCTCTAGGTCTAGTGAGAGACATTGCCTACAGAATGGAGCAATAGACAAAGTATATGTATGTATATACATCTCATATATATATATATATGAGATGTCAACTTCTGTTCTCCGTATGTATGTGCACACACACACACACATGCACGCGCTCGCGCGCACACACACACACACACACACACACACACAAACACTACCCTTGGGTTGTGAAGAGTTTTCAGGGATCCTTGGGGAATAAGGTAGTATGAAAATGGAATAGTTTATCTCCCTTTAGCCAGTTTTCTGGAGATTTCTATAAACAGAGTCCACCTAAACACTCTAACTCACCATGGAAGCTGTCAGATGAATCACGCTGTTGTT
This sequence comes from Mastomys coucha, assembly GCF_008632895.1. Classification (NCBI taxonomy): domain Eukaryota; kingdom Metazoa; phylum Chordata; class Mammalia; order Rodentia; family Muridae; genus Mastomys; species Mastomys coucha. Next base: position 95,432,232 of record NW_022196906.1, read on the forward strand.
TGTGAAGAATCCTGGACAAAATGAGTTAGGTGAGGAGTACATCAGGGTTTGCTCCCACCTTGAATTTCACAGCTGGCCATGTAGCCCTTCTGTCTTGCCACAGCCCCACCTTTCCACCCAGGAAGTACCACCAAGGGAGCTCAGAGCAGAAAAGAGCTGGGGCAGGCTCATGCCAAAGACCTGAGGGCTTTCAAGGATCCCACATCCCAGGAAGGGGCCCGTGCTCACACAGACAGAAGATGCATACTCAGTAGCCCAGAGAGGCCTTTCCTTGAAACGGATTAAGGGGGAATCAGGCCTGTAAGCCCTACAGCTGGGGCTGTGTCACCCAGACTCAGGCTGACTATGTGTCACACAGTAGGTCAAGCAAGGCAGGAAGTTTAAATGCAGGCTGAGTTTTATGTAGGAGATTTTTTTCTTTCTTCTTTATTATTTGCTTGTTTGTTTATTTGTGTGTGTGTGTGTGTGTGTGTGTGTGTGTATACCCCTCAGAGTCCATGTGGAGGTCAGAAGACAGCATTGTGAAGCCAGTTCTCTCATTCGACCTTTTATTTAGTTTCAGAGAGCAAACTTGGGTTGTCATGTTTATGGTTTACCCCTTGAACTATTTCAACAGGCCAGGATGATCTTTTCTTGTCCTAATTTCTTCTCTAGCTGTCCTTAGATCTATACCTCTGATCACTTGACATTAAGACGAACATTTGACTTCCTCTCTCCCACTGGGAACTTTCATGTTCTTCCTCCTCAACTTCTTCCAGATTCTCACTGGAGACTCATCTTGGTCAGAATGGTGCTCCATCTCAGCATCCTACCACCCAGGGTCCTATATGCAGCAACATAGCAGAGGAGAGGCAGTATCTCTAGGCTTTGTCCCAAGAGTCTGTGCAAACACCTGAATAGAGACAGCTCTGCACCATGAGGCTACATATCTTTAAGTCCTCACTTGCCATCAGCCCTTGGACAGGTGGCACCTTCTGGTCCTGCACAGAAGCCCTGTTTGTCATAAACCTGTCCTGGCCATACTCATCTGACCATGCCATCCCTCTCTCTTGTACAATACCGCCATACTACCCACATCCAAGGTGGCTTTGGCTCCCTCAGGATGAAGCTTAGGCTCCATAAAGAGGCGCCTCTGTAATCTAGACTACTCACTCTTCTTGCACAAGCTTCGCATCTGTTTGAGTCAACATAACCTTGGTTTTGAGGAGGCAAAGGCTTTTTATCCTCTGTCTGTGCCATTCCCTATGTCTGGACTCCTCTCCCCCTTCAAATACGTTCTTCAGGTCTCAGCCACATTCATGCTTAGATTTTACCTTACTCAGTATGCTCAACCTTGAGACCAGAAAAAAGAGTCCCGAATGGTAGGTCAGTCGATTGACCTCACCAGTAGACTGTTGTCCTTTGCACCCATATTTCCCACCATATTTGTGAGAGAACTCTGATTCCTGGCTCCAGTCTCTCATCCTGATCTTTGAGTGGCCTGCAAGAGTGGCCTGGAGGCCATCTGAACTGCTCTGACCAACGCCCTCTCACCTCCCTATAGCACGCACTTGTCCGTGCATATCAAGAATTTTTTTCTTCCTAAAAACATTTTTTTCTATCAATATTTGATGAGGGTAATTTCAAAGACTTGTTTAGTAGGATCTGCACATAAGGAGCCCTTCTGAGTATTTATCACGCTCGGGGTATAATTACATTCAAATCCTGAGACACTGTTGCTAGGTTACCGTTGCGGTTCCTCTGACTTCCATGCTTGAGGTGCTCCGCCTCTCTCTGGTGATATTAGGGGCAGGGAGCTGCAGGTTAGGGCTTACCTCTAAATAAAGGTGACAGCAGAGTCTCTCATGCTGGAGGGATAGAGTACTAGAGCAGGGGACATTTTGAACATCTTTCCTGGTGGGACTTGAGCTGTGAATCACATCAAGGGGTTACTGCAAGCAAGATTAAAGAGGTGGGGAGGGAACTAGAAGAGGGCAGTTGCTGCCTGCGAGACCCTAGGAGGAATCATCTTCAAGCCTGTTCCCTGAGAAGGAAGCACTCATCCCACATCCTCTAAGGGCCCTGGGAAGAGTTCAGTTTTTGGTGTTTGTTTGTTTGTTTGTTTGTTTGTTTGTTTTCCTGAAGGAGGCTGCCCTTGTCCAAGGACACAGGCATCATCTGACAGGGAGAGCACCTGCCTTCTGGACTGAACAGCACTGGGCACCTAATGGAAGCCAATTCTTTCTGCAGGGGATCTGAGGTTCTCAGGTGGACCACAGGACATGTAACTAGAGTAGCGATGACTGAAGTCTTTACCTGAGCTACTTTTCCTCGATGTTTTTGGGCTGTATGAGCAGGGACGGGAAGCTCTTCATTCAATCTTCGTATTTACAGAGGTCTTGAATGCTGACTTTGTGTGTTTTTCCTAAACGAGTCAAAGGGTACAATCATGGTCTCACTCCGTTAAACAAATCAACTTGTTAAGTGCCTATCTTTAAAGTATACCACAGCATTATGACTTTTAACAATATTTTTTCAACCGTCTGGAGCCTTTGAGTATAAGAAATAGCCTGTGCTTTTGTGTACGTCTAAAAGCTTGCTTTAATTTCTCCCCACAAGAGCCTGATACCTTGCAATAGATTGTTAATCTGTGGGCGCTGTCTTTGTGGCTACACTTTGATTAATGGCTGGTCAGGGCTGAACCCATACATTTGTGTTTAATGCTCTACTGAGTCAGCACCACTGGCCTTGGGGAAGGGAGGAGAAAAAAGGAAGAAAATCCAGGCAGAGAAATTCAGATAGAGTGTGGCATCGCATTTGCATTTCCCGACCCTGCTGCCCAATCTACTTCCTATTGGCCTTTGGAAATGTGCTAGATTGAATTGTGTTTCCTATTGCAAGTTTTAAATAAGGTAGATGATACAGTAGGCATTACTGTCTGCAGTCCCCTGGGCATAGCTCTTGAATACACTTTCAAACCTCAGTGCAATTTCCCAGTCATCGCAGAGCAGTAATTGCTATTAAAAAGAATATATCCTCTCTCATGCACGCAAAATACCCTTAGCTCATCAGTGGGGACTATCGATTGTTGTCAATTTTTAATGCAAAAAATAATTAAAGACTTAGCATCTGTTCAAAATATTTACAAACAGCTTTACCATTAGTGTTTATCTTCCCAACCACGAGCAAGATCTGGAGATAATTGTTTGAGACATCAGCTGGGTTAAACACATTTTGTTTCAACATTAAAAGTTTGTAAGCTTTCATGTCAGGAGACACCGTGGGGGATGAATTTTCCCAGCGGTGAAGAATGTGTGCTAAGCTGGTTAAAGCTGGTTTCCCTACAAAATGACATGACATCCACGGCTTTTTCTAAGTGGCACCTGGGAGCGTGAAGCTGGGGCCACCTTGGTTACTTTCTGAGCTTCTTTAAATAATGCTTTTGCTACTAGCTCCTTACAAACAAGGAGGGTTTGCATATTGTTGGATGCTGGGCCTTGATCCGATTCTTAAAAAAATCTCTATCCAGTGATGAAGGACAAAACAATACAAGGTAGGAAGATGAAACTTACACCAAATTGGAACTTGCTGCCAGAGAATAGGCACAGCAAATTTGGAAGAACTGAATACAGGGGATCCAGAGATTAAGAGGAAAAGCCATTGCTCTCAAGCCTGACGAGACAAAGGGAACAGGAGACAGAGGGATTGGAACTCCAGAACTGGTTCTAACTGGTCAGAGCAGAGAACAGGATGGACATATTCTTTGCTAGGCATGTCCTTATCCGAGGCAGAAAAATTCCTCAAATTCACCTTTCTTCTAGTGTTTAGAACCCTAAACCATGCATTTCCCCATCTTGCTGTAGCTAGAAGTCAGTTGACTAAACACTGGAAAATGTAGTGCCAGGTCCTGAGCTATGGAGTAGACAAATAGGATGCAAGCAAAGGATGGATTGGCAAACACACCAATAACTATTGCACCAACTCAGGAGACATCATATGGTATTAGGTGGGGAACTGGGGGGGGGGTAGTGATAAGACTCAGAGGAGGGAGATGGGACTTTCCCTGGGGAAGTCACGCATGGTTCTTGGAAAAGACATCACCTCAGATGGGCTTATAGGATAAAGAGGATCCCATATCAAGACTGGAGGTGGGAGATGGAAAGAGAGTAATACTCACCTCTGTTGAAGGTAAAGCCCAATGTGGCAGGAAGGACTGTTTTTGAAGTGGTAGGAGACAGAATAGGGTCCCATGGTGTGAGTGACTAAGAGGCTAGACCTGAAGTAAGGCCAGGGAGAGGGCTGCTGAGGAAGTCAACCCAGAGTCAGAGGTTAGCATGAAAGATGTGCTCTCAGGCTCCATCTACATAGGAAAATAGAGGGATTGGTGAGTAGACAGGACGAGGGTGTCGGCTGGATACAGGAAGCAGAAACCGCTCAGGAAGCAATTGCCGTGCAATAAACCTCAGGGCTTACCCTCTAGTATTCCAGTTTCACTCGAAGGTTCCACAAACCATCACCACCAACAACTATCAACTGAAGAACAAACCTTCAAACATGGGAGCCTACAGAGGACACTTAACAGTCGAAGAGTAAAGTTCCGCTCTTGGCCCGCATAGGCTCTCGTGACTGACTCATCATGCCAACTGCGTTTGGTATAGCTTCAGAAGTCATCATAGCCTTAGAGTCCCATCACGGTTCAAAGGTTCAATACTGAAAGTGGCAATAATACATGGAATAATCATCCCCATCCAATAGGGATGGCTGGAAACATAGTAAGAGAAGTTGGAAAAAATAAAACAAACCCCACAGGGCAAACAAAAAACCCTACAAGTCAATGTCTAAGGTACGGAGCTTACAGTGACATCAAATTCCTCCAATGGGCATGGTGGCTCTGCCCCTCTACTGTAGTATCTACGCTACATGTGACCTCTTCCTTGAGCCGACTCCACTCAGTGTCTCCAGCTTTCCTTGCCTGGTGTCTGATATTTCTGACATCTCCAGTAGCTTGGTAATTTCCACCTCCACTGAGCGTATACCTTCACAAATTCATATATGATCTCCTCAGAAGCATTATGAAAGAACTCTGAAATCCTACTGTGTATTTCCTGTCTCAGCTGCTGGAACCTTGGTGCAAACCTCCCTCCCTCTTATGTATTGCATGTCTGCAAAACTAGCCATGAACAAGGCTAAACCGTGGTGCCGAGCTCACTCCTCCTCACAGATGCAGTGGCTGCCAGGTACCTTTGTGGCTTAACCTGTGAAAATACTTCTGTTGGGAGCCATTTCCCATCAGCGTGCACATGTTGCACATGAGGCATCCTCTGTTCAGGCCGCAAACAAACCTTCATTTTTATAAGCAGAAGCCTTGAGATGGATGGTTTCTTGCCTTCACAGTGCTTTTCCTACTGCTCCAAAATATGAATTTCTTCTTGATGGGCTAATCTCTCTAATAGTCACAACTGCCTTATAGGCACCTATTCTGTCCTTGTCTGCAACTGTAACTGTGTGCACATTCCTTTCTCCCCTTTCCTTTCCGCTTCATCTTCTGCTGTCTCTCCTTGTCAATACCGGTAAATGCAGTGAGCAATACCTCAACATGAATTCTATGCTGCCTTGAAATTTTGTTTACCAAACAAATGAGCCTATTAATTTTCAACTGAGTCTTGCTCAAGTTTTTAGGCCAGGCACAGAACTCAAGTCAGATTCCTTACCAGAACTTAGTTGAGATGGTTTGAATGACAAAGGCCCCCATAGGCTCTTGTCTTTGAATGCTTAGCCATCAGGCAGTGACAATATTTGAAAGGGATTAGGTGTCACCTTGCTGAGGAAGTGTGCCACTAGGGGTGGGCTCTGAGGTTTCAAAAATCAATCCCAGGGCCCATTACTACTTTCCACACCCCACCCCCACCCCACCCCACCCCCACCCCGCTGCCTTCCAATCTGGATATAGAATTCTTAGCTACTTCTCCAACACCATATCTGCCTATGTGCTGCCATGTTCTCTACCACGATGACAACGGACTACATCTCTGAAACTGTAAGCCAGTTCCAGTTAAAAGCTTTCTTTGAGTCATCGTTTTCCTATGAAACTCTTGGGGTTAGCCTCCACCTTCTCAACTCCTATTTACCTTCTCAAGTCCCATCAGAACATCCCAGGAAACTCTGCTGTGAGCATTCTGGGTCTTCTTAAGCCTCCTCTTAAAGCTTCCACTCTCCACAGAGCCAACCATTTCCACGTTCCTCCTGTAAAGCAAATCAGAAGGCCTGTGGATGATACGCCAGGTTTGTCACAGGCACAACCCCACTTCTCAGGACCTGTTGCCTTTATTGGCTACTTTTTCTCAACACTGTGACCAAACACACATTGAGAAGAAACACAAGGGAGGAGATATGTGCTCTAGCTCTTGCTTTTAGAGGTTCTAGTCCATCCTTGTGGTGGGATGGGAGCAGGTGGCTCTACAACAGTGCTGGTTTGCAGCAGCTGCTGGACAAATCTAGGCAGGGTAGGAAGCAGATGCTGCACAGAAGACAGGGCCAGGCCACAAGCATCCAGGACAACCCTCCTGAGCCAGTTCTTCACATGGGGCTCTATTCCTAAGGTCCCACAACTAGCCCCAAACAACTGCCATCCGTTGACAACTACGTATTCAATCCCATGAGCCTGTGGGACAATTTGAACCCTAACAGGTGGTTTTTGGGGTTTTGTTTTGTTTTGTTTTGTTTTTGGCTCATGCTTGAAGAATGTATTCTCATCTCCTTGATAAACTGTCTCCATTTATCGAGAGGTATTAAAGACATGCCTATCTTTTGAGCTTTTAGATGGATGCATCTGAAAGCAATGGATGTTCCGTTGTCCAGCTGCCCTGCAGCCTGCTGAGTCTGCTACTGGAGAACCCACACATTCACCTTCATCAATGTCACAAATCATGGGGAATTTTAAGTGTGAAGTTGCTCTGTCAGCCACAATGGTAGGGGCCTTGTGCTGGGGGGGTCTGGAGGGATATTGGCTATTTCTAGGGTTTGGGACCACAGTGAGTCCTAAGTCTGAGATCAATTTTGCACTGAAATTTTGCGTGCACTCTGAATACTGTTTTTAGCTGTCCTATGTGTGGCTATTTAGCCTTTCTGTCAACTCTGTGATTGAAACACTTACAAAATATTGTAGAACTGGGACAAAGAATTCATATGAACTCTGTTTTCTATATTTTTTTATTTTTTATTACTTTTTAAAATATTATTTATTTAATTCTATCTATATGAATACACTCCTGCTCTCTTCAGACACACCAGAAGAGGGCATCTGATCCCATTACAGATGGTTGTGAACCACCATATGGTTGCTGCGAATTCAGCTTAGGACCTCTGAAAGAGCAGTCAGTGCTCTTAACCGCACTGAGCCATCTCCCCAGTCCATCATATGAACTCTTTCACATTCCCAAACTTTTATGCTTCCTTTATTATGATCTCTTCTTCTTTCCCTCCTTCATCATCTCATCTATTTGCCCACCTACTCTAGCAATAGTCTTTCATATAGCATTCATCAGTGGATGCTAAATAAGTAACTAAAAGGATGGTGAGAAATGAGATATTTATATAGTCTCAAGATATATTCTCTCACTTATATAGAAGGAAGGAGGTTTCACAGTGAAGCAAGCTGACAGATGCCACCTTAACCCAGCAATCAAAACTAACATCCTGAGTAATGGAACAAATCAACTCCAGGTGCCTCTTGATGGGGTGCACCGAGCTGGACATACTGTCAGTTCTTGGCATCCCTACAAAAATACAACCTGAGTTTACTCAAGAGGAAACATCAGAAGAAAGCAAGCTGAGCTTCATTCTACCAAAAATCTGGCCCGTTTGCCCTGATGCCATTTTAATAACTGTTTGCAATAATGTATCCAAGTGTTTTATAAACTGCATAGTATCAAGCCAGGGTAAGAGATTCCCCCTTTCTCCTTGAGGCATAAAGACAGACTGAGCAGGAACAGAGACAGGTAAGGACTATTGGAAACAGGGACACTGGGTATAGTGTTTAACAGCTAGCCGTGAGTGATTCTTTTGTCCGACTATTTGATTTGTGTTCTATGGTTGCGTTCTATGAATTGTTTACTCTTTATCTCATGGAGCAGTGCTGGTGATGCACAGTACAGACATGGGTACAGAGCACCCTCCCCTCCCCATTATGAACTACTGTGTTGCTTTGGTCAAGCCCAGGCTCTGAAATCACTTTCTTTATAATTACAATGTGGTCAATGGAAATGAATAATTCATTGGCATAGAATTAAGTGAGATCTCAAGAATAAGGAGTTCAGTGTTGCACCTGGTCTACCATGAGCTTGGAATACATGTAGACCTTAGGTGTGACTATAGTTTGCTTTCGTTACCATAGACCTAAGAAATGAAACAAGACAAGTCAGTGCTCGTCCCTGGCACACCAACATTCTCCTCTGGTACCAAACCCAAAGAAGTAGGAGCTAGCAGAGGTCTGAGGGCCTGGAAGCCAAGTGCCCACTTCACAGACCACAGAACTGAGGGTAGGGCAGAACCAAGACATGGCCTAGATCAGTGTCAACTGCCACTCTAACTGTGATCTTCCTGGGCTCCTCTGTCACCTCCATTTGTGTTAACCTTGACATCTGGGAAGGTGGGCAGGCAGCTCATAATTCAGTAATTGCCTTGCAGATTTTATGGGGCCATATAACAGCGAGCTGCGCAAACTTTTATGAGTATTTATTTTACAGTGTCTATTGGAACCATTAACACTTTCATTAGCCTGAGTCAAGGGCTATGAGACTTTGGGTTCTCTACTAGGATCGATTTTTTGCCTGTAGATTTTACATAAAAGTTTATGAGAACATTTCATGTTCACGTTAAGGCAAACTTAATATCTTACAGACTCAGATGGACCTGGGGCCATGATCAACTACTCATGCCTTTCAGTTCTGTGTAAGATGGAAGGAAACATGTAGGGCTTAGCAGACCAATCAGCACATCACCTTTCCTTGAAACCCACAACCCACTGGCAAAGCTGGTCTCCAAGTGGCCCATGGCTCCTGAGACTGCAGTCTCATTTGGGTTCCACAGTCTGGCAAGTGGGTTGTAGAGGTGGGGTAACCCTCAAAATACAATAGAATGTCTAGTTCCTTTGAAATGCACCTGTAGGATATAGCTGATTATACACGATAAAATTAGAACACTGTTTTCATGTACTTTGTGGCTGTAGAATATGCTCAGGGTTGTTCATCAGATTTTAAAAACAGAAATAGTTGTGCTGTGAGCTCACATTGTTGAAGAGTTGCTGTGCTTGAGCGAAAGTAACAATTTGCAAGAAATGGCTCGGTAGAGAAGCCAGTACTTGGGAATTTGTTTCTGGCTGTGTAAGTTGAGGACACGAATTGTTTTGTTGACTCAGTGCTGAGGCATGTCACACAGCTTGCCTGGCTCACACAAATAAACTTTATATGCATCTATTGATATCCAAATGATATGCAAGGAAATGTTTTAAGCACTATGAAAACAAATGTAAGAGTGAATTGAATCTCACTTGTTAGAGATGAGACTTGTTTTATTGTTTCTTAGTTCTTTGTGAATCTTGCTGTTGTAAATGGAATCTGTTCTCTCAGTTCATGGCCTGTTTATCATCGCCTGTGCTTGCTAGACCTCTCTCTTCCTTCCTTTATTTATTTCTTATCCCTCCATCACTTCCTCATTGTCTCCTCCCCATCGGCATCTGCATTATTATTGCATTTGATGTCTGTCTTTTTGCTTGCCTACATTTTCACAAAATGTTTACAGTTTTGCTGAATGTATTTTAATGTATGTAAATGGCATTGCGTTATATAATCTCATTTCATTTCTTACTCTTGCAACTAAACAATATGTTGTTAAGACTCACTCATGTCAATATGCTTGAATCTAATCTGTTGCTTTCTAATTGTTGCATAATGCCCCATTTGGATTTTTACTTGTGTAAAAGGGTAGGGGATTTGAAGAAAAAGGTCTGTCTGAACATCACAGAAAACAGTCTGCTAAACATGAGGAGAGGAGACTGGAATGAGAGGGTATGCAACTAGGAAGCAATATTAACAATTTGAATAAAATGTAACCTGGGTGTGGCATTGGGAATGGAAAAGAGGGAATGTGTATCATATTTATTTAAAGGAGAATCAAGAGGTTAAAGGTAATGTTAGGACTGTATAGCCTGAAGGATGGGATGATTTTGAATGCTAGTGACTAAGGGAACAAGGACAATGGAAGATATGATTATGTCAGGGAGGAGAAGGGTAAGATGGTCCCTAAATTATGCACTCAACATTCACATTTTCATTCAAACAAATACATACTGAACATCTATTACAGGCTCAAGAGTAAACCAGCCTGCTAGGAAAGTAGTCCAGGGTAGAAAAAACAGATATCAACAAAGGGGTCATGAAAATGATCACACCATCCCAAGTGGTAATCCTGGACCATGGAAGATGAAAGTAGGTTGGAACTCTGGAGAGTGCCCTCTGGATACATCGCATTTCTGCTAAAACCTGGAGGAAATCCAGGCGACAAGGAGGAGACAAGATATGCAGAGGGACAGCAATAAGCCATAGCCTTGAGGTAGGAAAGAACTCTGGGCTATGCAGATGCTGAGATCTGCACAGATTAGATTGAGCAGGAGCTGTGAGTATGTGCAGCTCTTGGAGTCTTATACCAAGATGAATGGAGACCACTTAAGGGTGTTAATAAGAACTCGCCATTCTCAGCTGAGCAGACCTATCATTGCTAAGTGAAGAAGAGGTTTTAGACAGGGTCCATGGGTTTTCTTGGAGTAGAGGGTGGTATTTGTGCAGAGGAGTAGCCATAGAAGTGAGAAAGAGTTGGATCTGTTGGAGGGTCTTAAAGAAATGAGGGTAACTGTAGTACAGGTTTGAGCAGGACAGGTGAAGCAGAAACAGAATTCAGACTGTGCCAGCCCTTGAAGTCCAGAGGGGATGCTGTGGAGACCCTTGGGTCATGTGATGGAGGGCTTAAAGGCCTTATTTAGTCTGCCGAACAGAGCACATACTGGGGGAATACAAGTCAGGGTATCGTTTTCTGGATGAGGGTGGGGTCCTTCCATCCTACTAGTGGACAGAAGAAGGAAGGGAGTGAAAGAGATCGATTTGACAGATTCTGAGGTCAAGCTGATATGGCTTGTGATAGATTGGAGGGGTGTGGGCAGGGGTCCCTGTGTCAGGGGTAGCCAAATGAGCTCTGGATACTTGTCAGATATGCAAATGAAGGTGTCTAAATTGCCAGGATATGACAGTCTGATATGTAAGAAGTGATCTGGAGGCAGGAAGGTCACTTTGAGGGTCACCTGTGCTTTGGGGAAAGGGCCAACCAGAATAACAGGTGCTCATCAAGGAAGACTCAGCAGGAGCATACAATGGAAAATGCCTATTTGGAAGATAAGTTTTTACTGGAGATTTTTGAATTGTGTTATTCATTTTGAGACGTTAAAAGTGCAGAAGCAACCAAAGAAAAATAAGATAACTTCATCTTCGCATCATGAATATATTGGTGATGTCTACTATGTGGAAAAGAAATGAAAAATTATACGCTCCCCTCTCCCAACTGTCAGTGCACAGTCTCATGAGTTCAGGGTGCCAGAGTACATCTTTCAGAGCCTGATTCATCTTTTCCCTCTGCAGTTTTCTTTCCTTGTCCAGATTGTAGACTCCCTGCTCATGGCCCTCAAGATAAAGTATTTGTGAAACCAAGGCTATATGAAAAAGATGGGTAGGAGAAAAAGGAAGGGTTTCCCAATGGCCAACCAGAGTTAGCTCCCAGGAAAGGTCCCCGGCTCTGGTGTGAAGTAGCAGTTGTGTCTCACTTCCTGTGCCAATGGTCCAAACACCAGAGGACCTAAGTGTGCAGCTTACAGAGGTCAGACTCTGAGCTTGACCAAAGCTTCCCCCACGGAGGTGGGTGTTTTTGTTAGGGTTTTACTGCTGTGTTTTCCCCCATGACCAAGGCAACTCTTATAAAGACAATATTTAATTGGTTCTGGCTTACAACTTCAAAGGTTCAGTCCATTATCATCAAGGCGGGAGCATGGCAGAGTCCAGGCAGGCATGATGCAGGAGGAGCTGAGAGTTGAGTATCTTCATCTGAAGGCCAGTAGGAGAAGACTGGCTCCTCAGGCAGCTAGGATGAGGGTCTTAAGCCCATGCCTACAGTGACACACTTCCTCCAACAAGGCCACACCTCCAAATAGTGCCACTCCCTTGGCCAAGCATATTCAAACCACCACAGTTGGTAAGAGAGGAACATGGAATTGGAGGTGGTGGGATTCTCAATGGTGATCCAGAATACATCAATTCCCTATTACCAGCAAAACTTTCCTCATACCCTACTAAAGGCTGGTGATATAAACCCTAAGGAAGAAGGGAATGAGAAATGACTGAGGCTGGGAACCGTCAAACAAACCACATGAGAATTAAGGGTTGAAATCAAAGTAATTAACATAAATATTATGTTCTTTAAATGAAATACTTGTTGAACATTTGACGCTGTAGAAAAAGTAAGATGCATAGTAGTTCTACTTAATGAGAGTAGACATGATGAAATATGGGATGGAGGAATTAAGTACAGAAGTGAACCAGACCTTCCTAGAAAGGGACAGCTCAAGAGGACCCCCTTAGGAAGACATAGGCCTCTAAAATAGAGAGGGACAGAAAGGCTTGTGAAATGGGCAGCAGCAGTTGGCTTTGTAAGAATAGAAAGTCTGAAGAGCACAGGGGACATAGGCAAGGGGCTGAGGAGAGGAGAAGATGTGACATGGGTGTAGCTGTCACTTGGGAAGCGTTTTGATAAAAGGAAAGGATTGGGAGCTAGGAAAAGAGACTTGTGGATGTTACTATCCTGAGAGAAGCAGAGAAGTAGGAGTGTGAATAAGAAAGATAGGACAGATAATGGAGGGAGGGAGGAGCCTCCATTTAAAGCATCCTGTTGGGCCAGGCAAGTCCTTGGTCCTGCAAGAGGGAGGCCCATATAGCTCTCTATAGAGGGCTCTCTGGCTGCAAGGAGAGGATCTTGAAGAATAGCACAGTGGATGATCTTCTTAACAAGATGTGTAGAGAAGTTGATTTTCAGCCCATAAAATACTTGGCAATAGTAGAAATGTTTTAGGATCAGCCCAGGGAAAAATGTAATAAAGAGTCATCAAGGTTGAATAAAAGAACAATAATCACGAAGTTGCTGTTAGGAATACAGCCTACGTGGTGGGCATTGTGTTGTGCCTGCTGCTTAATAATTTGCATAATTAATGCATTATAAATTTTAGACATTATTTTCTCTACACTAAGGAGCTTGAAGCTTTGCTAAAACAACTCCACTAAAAAGTGTAACCTTTAGTGATCACACACAGAGGGAATCCCATATGCTGGGTTTGAGGCAGTCTTCTGGACACCACAGTCAACCATACTTTGAAATGCAGGAGAAGCACTCTGATCCCCAGACACCTGGGTGAGGGTGTTCGGGGGATGGGAGTGGGGCCTCTGACCAGATCATTCAGGATCAGACCTGATAGCCTGGCCGAATAGATTGTGAAAGAACTGAAGTCCCATGTTGCAGGTAGATTTCAGAGTTCCTCTGGGTCAACTGGAATCTGAATTTCTGAGGCTCATGGTTTCGAAGGGAAAGAGTGTAGTGTGAGACGGTGGGGTCCAGGACCAAGTGTGGAGAAAATCCAATGTTGAATAGTTAGTAACAGAAGAAATGTTTAAAGGCTACAGAGAGCAGGTTGCTAAGAAAGCTAGGAGCAGGAAGTATGTGTCAGTAGAATAAAGGGAAAAGATGAACTAGAGGCAGCTTATGTCCAATTGGACCAGTAACTGAGGACTACAACTTTTCTTTGGACCTGGGATGTAGAGGGCTCTGGTGAGGAAAGCTAGAGCTGTTTCAGGAGAGTGATGGGCTGCCAAGCCTTCCTGGTGAGAAACGTGAGGGTCAGAACAGAAAGCATGGAGCAATTCATTTCAGGAGGCTTCATTTAAACGATGGTGGCTGATATATTCGAGGTGGAAAAGGGTTAATTTTTAAGAGGAAAAGCTCATATGATTATTTAAACACCATTTGGGAAAGTACAGTTGGGAGGTGGCAGGGAAGAAAAGGGGTAAGTTTTCGTGTAGGTCTCCTGAGAAAATAGAAGCTGGATCATGAGGCATGGAGACAAAGCAGGCTTGAGAGGTGGGAGGGGAAAAGGCCAGGGAACAGGAGGGAGGTGGGTGGGCTGCTGTGCTTGGTTGTGGGAGGGCAAGATCACTCTGGGTAATGGACCCAGTGTTCTTGTGAAGAAGGAGGCAGGGTTGTAAGCCAAGACACACAAGAGAGGGCTTGGGGAAGTCAGAAGATTGAGGGAGGCAAATAAGGAAGGGGGTGCATTGCAGCATTGACAAGAGAAAAGTGGTATGCTTGGTCCATCTGAGGATCATCATCATGAATCCTTGCTTAATGGGTCTGCCCCATGCTGGCACATCTCTAGTAAAACCAAGCAACCATGCCCAACCCAGAGTAAGAAAAACAAAGTGGTCTAGCTGGAAGTTTAGAGTTCTCATAAAAAGCGTAATGGAATGATGGCCATGTGGTATAGGTTTGATGAAGAGACTAAAACGGGACATGCTGGACTGACAAGGAACCATCAGGTTCGTTGTATTATAGGATTTCAAGTTGAGATTTGAAATCCATTTGGGGGAAGTTAACCAACCCACTTGCACAGAGAGTAGGACTTATATATAAAACAAAACTGAGATGGTTTGAGGGATGCATGGCCACCACAGAATAGAGTTCATGGGGACTAGACAGACAGGCATAGTGTTGGTTAATCATCCATGTTATCTGGGAAGTCACATGATTCAGGGCCCAAATCTGTCTAGAAATGAGAAATATAGGAACATAGTCATCCAAAGGATGAAAGAGCAGTATTGACACCTGACTGGGCAGGTCTTCAAGCCCAGCCAGGAAGAATCAAGGCTCAACTGCCTAAAATGCCATATATGATATTTCTTTGTTTCTGTCTTCACTTAAGATGAAGCTTCTTTAAATTGCAGAAGTTCTGTGGAGAAAGAAGTCATACTCAAAACCCCAGGAAACATTTACTCCGTAGTATAAATGAGTTTCTCGTCATTTACAGAGAACGTGTTTTGGCCAAGGGAACTGAAAAGGCATATGGAGCGAGAGGCGATGGGTAAGCCTAGAAAATGTCATCACAGTCTGTGGTAGGAACCAAGACAGGGCAACTGGCTCCAAGAAACTATAACCAGGCAGGCAGAGCTCTTCTGGTTCACTTCAGCTCTGTGAGCCAGCAGGGCTATGTGAGAGCTGACTCAAAGCTTTTCAAGAGGACCCCAATCTGCTCCATTCAAGACCCTATTAGGCTCCTGGCTACCGATTCTATAGGTGTGGGAATTCTAATAGGAGAGAAAGGATATACAATCTTGGTTATGCAAGACCCTGTCAACATGAGAAGCAGGTCACATTTGTATGTTAGGAGAAGAAGATTGTGCCATACTATGTCCATGTTTCTAGCAACTTAATCATCCATCTTCCATCCACCCATCCATCCATCCATCCATCCATCCATCCATCCATCCATCCATCCATCCATCCATCTATCCATCCACCCACCCATCCACCCACCCATGCATCCACCCATCCATCCACTCATCCATCCACCCATCCATCCACCCACCCACCTATCTATCTATCTATCCATCCATCCATCCATCCATCCATCCATCCATCCATCCATCCAAACTCAAACACTACTGACCAATCTTTTTTCTAAATTAGAATCTGGGCAAACTAAAATGTTTAATTTAATCAGTGGCTGGATGGGAAATAGTGTACAGTGTGCTTTCTTCAAACTACCAAAGACAAAGGTTTTAAATGTGTCATACTCAGGCGACTCTCCCAAGGTTAGAAACTGAAGTTTTGCTGTGGTTTCAAGATGAAGAGTATTCTAAACTAGTAGCAGAGATATCCTGTGCATTAGAGAGCCTATATAGTAAAGAGGATGCTTGCAAAGTAATACAACAAGATCCTCTGCTTGGGAGATGTCAAAGCATCACTGAGGCTTGTGGGAAAGGGATCCCAGAGACTCCTGTAGATGCCATGATTAAGATAGAATCTGGACAGGGTAGGACTCTGGAAGCTTCTCTATCTGCCTCATTTGTATTTTATTTACCAAATACTATGGTTTCAGCCTGTCAGAATGCAAAAACATGTGGACCACATATAATATAATACCATTATTCATATATTTTCGCCTAACACTAATTTCAAAGTTATTTCTATGGCAATACAACTCTCAAATTCTCCTTGTTTAAACATGTTACATTTCCCCCCCTCTGGTGACAAGCATTCTTGGAAGGTAACCCTTTATTGTCTCCCATTTTTAATTCTTTCTACCACATCTTTCTCCCACCTTGAAAGTCCAGAATGATTGAGCTGGCTACTGACAAGGTTACCCAGGGAGGTCTCAGCCTGGGATGGACCTGGGGTGACAATATTCTTCTCCAGGTGTAACTAGCTGGTAGTTCAGTGGCAGTGCTCACAAGCTAGCAAGTTACAATTCTTCCATAAAAAGGAAATCTTTTTAAAAGAACATCAGGATGCATTAATTAATATCTCCCCATGGGAGGTGAATGAGTTCATGGGCTCAAGGGGGCCTGGAAGGGACTGGAACAGTGGGGCACTGCTTGGTGCCTTTGAACGCAGTCCCTCATTAATTTGCTGTTTGACCTCGTTTTTTCCCTATTCTCCAGGACCCCTTTAACTCTCTTTCCAGCTCCTGCCTGCCCTGAGCGAGCCTGCCTCTCTGGACCATGTCCACGCATGTGTTCTTCCTGGCTGGCTTTTGCATAGGAGCTCCGCTTTTTTGTCTCTCTCCGAGTCCCTTTAAGAGACAATTGACTTTTGTTTCCTTTCTTTTTTTTGTGGTCAGAGTGCAAAGAAAATGGAAAGCTCCCGTGGTTCACAGTCTGATTCCTCTTCCAATCAGGTTGTGGTTACCTAAGGACTGAGTCACAGACAGTTCTGCCCTCTGCCCAGTGCCCTCATCCTCCACTCCTCTGCCCTGCCTTTGCTGATGAATAGACCTTCCGATGCACTGACGACTGGGCATCAGAACCTGCACAGTGCGCACAGTGTTGTCTACCCTTCTTCTTAGGAGTCTTTTCTTAAAAAGAAGCCAGGCTCTTCTGGCCTCTCCAAATTTTAAAATAAAGCTGAACTATGCCAGAGCACGTGTGAAGAGAGCTCCACAGTGGCTTCCCTAGATCCAAGTTACTAATTTTCTGCGACCTGCCAGCATTTCCATTTGAGAGTTGTGAGATAAGAAAGAATCATCTGAAAATATGTCACATTTTCATGTTTTCCACAAACACGCTTGGGTACAGATTGTCTAGGACTGAATTTGGTGGAGCCCGAGTTATTTGTGTTTTCTCCCTGTGGGTAGTTTGTTCACTAGCAGGGAAGGAGTAGATAGAGCTAACCAGCCCGTGGCCATGTCTAACAAAGCAAAGAAAAACAGGAGGAAGGGAAGGCAGACTACAATGAGGTATTTCTTTGTTCTAATTGCGTGGAAGAGGCCATTGTGGCAGGCTAACTTCCTTGAGAGAAAGGCACACAGGGCCTCTGTCCTGTGACTGAAGAAGATGTGGCTCCTCTGTTAAGGATTATTCTTCTATGCTGTGTTAGTCTCCCCTCACATTCCAATTCAATTCATCAATTACCTACACTTCATCACACAGACACATAGACACATTCACTCACTTTCCTACCCCAACTCACACCCATTCATAGGTTCTCTCTCTGATATACAAGCATGTGGGCATGTTCGCGCACACACACATATACACACACAAACACACAAACACACAAACTAGAGAGAGAGGGAGGGAGAGAGAGAGAGACAGAGACAGAGAGAGAGGGAGAGAGAGAGAGAGAGAGAGAGAGAGAGAGAAATAGAGAGAGAGAGAGACTTCGTGTGTTGTTTCTCACACACATGAGAATCCATCTCTGAAGAAGTTTGATCCAGGGATAAGATGTTACTCACCAGCCTAATGGAGTCAAGGCCAACTCAAATGGAATCTTCAAAATATTAGGGCTTTAATGGCCCCTCAGGAATGAGGCCTTATACTTGTATCTATTCCCAGCAGGAAGAGAAACTCTCTTCAAGATGCCTTCCCAGCATTTCAGTGTGGGACCCAAAACACAAAGAGGACCTTGAAATGGTTCCTGAGGGAACTGAAGAGAATCCCTCTCAGTCTTCGAGGTCAGCCATTTTGCTTTTGTCGCCTGCTGAGCTGCTCTGGCATCTTGAGACTTATTGTTCAGGAGGGCTTTTTGCCAGCCTTTCCAAGCCTGTCAAACGATCCCTTTGACATGGCATGCATCCTCCCGACTTTCACTCTCTGTCTGGCTGGAGCGATGTGATGCTGAGGACCAGCCCGGGTGTTCCCCACTGTTTGGCCATAAACACCAGCGACATGAATCCCATTGGAATGCTGACCTTGGAGGAAGGCCTATCTGTCACTGCTTCTCAGCTTTCTCAAGGCACAAGGCTGCTTCTGTTTTCACGGCACTTTGCCACAGGCAGGGCACATTCATACCTATTAATTACTTCATTTGGTTTATACAGGCTCTCTGAGAGAGGAGAGTTCAACTATCCTTACTGCAATTTCTGATAAAAGGTTAAGTGACTTGCCTTCTGGTCACAGCTAATGAGGAACAGAGGTGAGGCTGACATGGGTGGTTTTGATCGACAGAACAGAATCTCTCCTGGAGCTTTTCAATATCTTTTAACTTAAGATGGTGGGTGCCGGGAATGTAGCCTTCTTAGCAAAAGGGTCCAGGTGTCTAGATGGGAGTGGGCCATTGGCTCCTGAGCTGGTTCCCCTTACGGTTCATGTTATCGAGAGAATAAAATGGACTTTGCGTGTCTAGGAAGCTTTGAGAAATGAAAGGACCTTTGGTTTATAAAGCTGAGGCCTGGCTTGGAGCTCTGTGAGCCTGCTGGGTAACCCTTCACTTTCTTCACCTCAGCCTCTGCACTTGATTGTGAGGAAAATGAAATCTACCTGGCTAGCCCTTCCTCCTCCTCCCCTGCACGAGCACATGAGTACGCTCACACATTCAGCGAGGTAATATTTGGGAAATCTCTTGAGCGCATGAGATGAATCCCACAGGTATATTTGAAACTTCTCTTCAGACATGGCTGGCATCATATCCACACGTATTTCTCCCCCAAGCAAGTCTCTCAACTACACCTATAGTCAATCAGGTGGGAAAGTGTGCACTTTATCTGAAAGGAAACACAGCCTGGGTGAAAAAAAAGACTGTAGTTCTCCGCACATGACACAGTGTACTGAGCGGAGGGGAGAGTGATTATCCCACTCAGGGTCCCATAGGTCATGAGCTTCAGCAAAAGGCTGAACCAAACTCAATGGCCCGATCAGAGGATTCCCTTCTAGAATGGGTGTCTTTCTTTCCATCTGCATGTTTTTATAACTAACTGTATCTGTCTCAGTATCTTTTGCAGGCCCTTCTTCCTCCTCCATCGTCCTTCCCAGCAGTGTTCATGTCTTAAAGAAATGGGTTTCTCCTTCAGGAACCATGCAATATAAATGCAAAGAGGGAGATATGGCCATAAATCCCTGCAGCCATCTGAGAGCCTGGCATAGCTGTCACTCTGCTTGGCATGGGCAGGCACACTTGTGTTTCTCTTCTGTGAGAAGGACACCTGCCAGCTGAGTGATGGCAGTGGCCAGTGTTCCAGATGCCTGAGGTGGAAATGAATGTCCTTCAGGGAGGACTGCAGTGAGAGGGAGACTATTGCCAAGATGAGCTCCCCTGTCCAGTTTCCAGTATACAGTCCCCTATTATGGAGAGGAAGCCACTTGCCTGAGAATCACTGCATCTGTGTGTGCCCTGTGAAGGAGGCCTGAGCTGACCTGTGTTCACGGAACATTGGGTAGCCATGCACCAAGGGTCTCAGTATTCTGCAACCAGTGCCACCTTTGGGACGATGTGTTCACTTTAGTGGATTCCAGCATCCCTGGATATGCTATTCCTGAATACACATTCATCTCAAGCCTAACCCAAACACTGCTATTTCATGAGTATGTGCTAAGTGGTTTGTGGTGTTCTGCCTTGAGGCTTCCTATGCCTGAGCATTTGGAGATGATCAAACCCTGGGCCCTGACCTGAAGGGACCACAGTCTACAGCACGGGCATGAAGAATCCATGTCTGAATTCTAGCAGAGAGCCCATCAGGCATCACCCGGGGGCTGCTCAGACTGGAAGCTCTCCTCTCTGAAGCCTTGTTTCTGCTTCCACAGTGAGAACCAGAGTATCTGGTGGTCTTTACTCTCAATATTTTATTTTCTTCCAAAGTAACCATTCCCTAACAAATCAGCCACAGAGTAGCACAAGGCACAAACAGGTCTGTAGCTCTTATCCTGCTTCTGCTATTTGTTACCTGGGTGACTTCTTTGACAACTATAAAATTGAGATACATCCCCTCTTTAGGAAGCTTTTGAAAATCAGAGCCAAGATGCATCTTTGCTTAGCTCTTCCTCCAGAGCCTCGACACTCAAAGTGTCTGGTCTCCTAAATGTGGTCACTTCTCCCCAGTGTCTATGCAGCATCCTTTCTAGTTCTGTGAATACAACAAACAAACCTCTTGATTTTGGTTGTTTCACACAATAAATACTGATTTCCCCTCAGATTACAGTATGATGTAGGTTTCCTGATTGGCAGGAAACTTTCCTTTCTATGGGGGCTTGGGGACTTGAATGGCTGTGTCTTGCAGTTCTTCAGTGTCTTGCTTTAGCACATGTGCAGAGAGAGGAAGAGCACATGCTGTTCCTTACTGCTCTGGCCCATAACATGTCTATGGATTTAATTCCTGTCTCTCTCTCTCTCTCTCTCTCTTTCTCTCTCTCTCTCTCTAACACACACACACACACACACACACACACACACAGAGAGACTCACGCATACACAATCAATGACAATATCTAATGGCAAATGGGGTTGAGATCCAATCACCTTGTAAGACATGAAGGAGACCTGATAGTCTCTCCCTTACACAATTTCTCTCTGACCAAAGCAAATGTTCCCTTTGTCCATGCTCACCCCAGTATAGGCATCTCCACACAATGGGTATAGAAGTCTTTGTTATGTTTAAATCGGTGCTGGGGATTAATCTCAGGACCTTAAACATATAAAGCAAGTACTCCACCACTAGGCTGCAATTCCAGTCTCAGAATGAGCTTTCAAAAGTGAATTAGGGGTGGGGAGATGGCTCAGTTGTAAAGTGCCTGCCTTGCAAGCACTGAGTCCAGGTCCCCAGCACCCATGTAAAAGTGTTGAGGCAGAGACAGACAGCTCCCTAGAGCTTGGTGAGCAGCCAGTTAGGTCAGTTGGTGAGCTCCAGATTCAATGACAGACTCTGTCTCAGAAAACAAAGGTGAAAGTGGTACTGTAACTGACTCCTGGCTTTCACATGCATTTACACACACAGGCAAACATTGATCTGCATGCACATATACACACCCATATGAACATGGGTACACAGTCCCTACACACACACACACATGCAAATAAATAAATAAAAACAAAACATAAAAGTGTGAATTACTCTTCCTTGTAGACTCCTTTAAATCTTCCTGTAGCCCCTTCTCCATGGCTGCAAGCCCCCACAGGGCCTTGCCCTGTTGTTCTGCTCTCAGCCTGTCTTCCTCTACCTTCCACCCTCCTCCCTCTGCTCCTACAGAGTTCCTGCCCATTTCTAGAAAATGTCAGACTCATTGGTGATTTGAAGACTTTACAGTAACTATCCCTTGGGCCTGTAACGAACTTCCTTCTACTCTTTCCTTCAGGTCTTTGCTCATGTATTGTCTTCCTAGAGAGGTTTGGTTTGATTCTTTAGGCATCCTTTTTTTTATTAAAAAGGACATATTGACAAATGCACAAATTAAGAGAAGATAATCAAGTGAACATTTTATACCATCTTCCATCTCTATCAAGGCTTAATACAGGAACATTTTCAATAGATGTTTATAACTTACTTACATTGACATGACTTGGGTCAAGTAGCTAGCTCTATATCTCAAAGCAAGGTGGGAGTGCTGACTGATCTATTCTTCATCTCCAGATTTTATAGGGCTGAGGCTACAAGGTCTGTAGAGAGAATCTGTGCAGACATGTCAACGGGGTGTGGCTTATCACATCCTTTGTGAAAAGCGTTTCTCTCCTTGTTTAACCTAAGAGATGAGGAAATTATAGAAACCACTCAGAGACTGTCTTGTGTCCCTGGAACTGAAAGAACTTAAACTGGGGGCACTCTGAGGCAAAGGTCTGATTGGAGTTTGTAAGCATTCACAGAACTGAAGGTTTTGTAGTGGACAGACTACACAGCAATTTGTGTGTCTAATAACTATGAAGAAAAGACCAGCATTCTCCCAATTACATGAGGCTATAAAGAGGGGATCCAGTATGAGCCTTGTTCAACCAGGATGCTGTAGAAATTCATGTTCTCAGAAACAAGTGGATCAGCGTGAGATTTCTCATGGGTCTAGTACATACCTTTCTCTTCTGCTGGGATCAAAGCTCCCATTGGACAGTGGCTTCCATATACTGGCTTTCTCATGCAGTTCTTGGCACAGTTAACATTATAACACCAAAGCTCATTACTCACAGTTTAGGCTATTTGAAAGTGCATGCTCAGCACCTCCTATCTGGGAATCCACCTATCCTGTATTCTTAGTTGGTACCTGCATTCATCTCAGCAGGATGCTGGGAGAATGGGGGTCCGTTTTAACCCATGGTCTACTCCAGGAGGGGGTATATTACTGTTTATCAAGCAATATCTACATCCTTTCTCTATCCATACCAAAACTCCACCATTGGAGAAGGACACTTCACCACTTCATTGACATTGGACTTGACCAAGATACTTTGAATTAATCAACACTTTGATGTGCTAGCTCTAAGAGGCTGTTAGAAGGGCACAGGTCTGTTTCTCCTGTCTCAGGATCATCATATCCTGGTTTGACAGGTGACTCTCTAGCCTGGATCCTAGAATGAGAACATACAAGGATAGTGGTACAATGGTTGCCTTTGTGTGAGTGAACAGTTGACTGGAATCAAGGAAGAATGGAGAAATGGAAACTCCATCTATTTCATCATAGGATACTGACTACATCGACATCCACGTGTGTCAGACTTCCCCTCCTAAGTTGTGACTTGTGAATGGGGTTTCAATTCTACTGTGCTATCCTAGGCTGACATGCTTTGTCACTGACAATGCATGTGATTCCCAGCTCTTCCTGCATCTTAAACTTGGTATTTGTTGTCACATGTGAGAGCTCTCTACTCCAAAACAGTTCATTCTCTGTTCCTTCTGAAACCACAATTGTCAGCAAGGTAGGACAGAGGAGGACATGTGAGACTCTTTTAGTCTGAACTTTCTTGGTGTCCATTTCAGGAATCTCCCTGTGTGTTTCAGAAGGACTCTTGCTTTTCTACCCATATATAAAAGGATCTTACTTCTGAGAAATATTTCTCAAAGTCTGTTTCAGTTAATGAAGAGTAATGCAGAGTCATCCATGTTCCCTCCATCCTGGAGACAGGCTGTTTATAGCTAGAAGTCCTTGTACCTTTAAGGTAATAAGAGCCAGGGTAGTGCAGATGAGCTGGGAGACATTCAGATACCCATAATCATGTAAAGAAGCCATCTATCCAGGCAGGGAGACTACTGGGCAGACGACGTTACAGTTTCTCGTCCCTTGGGCAGTCATCTGCTTTCTTCCTTTGAAGTCCTGTCTCAGTTCAGTTAATAAAACTGCTCAGGTACATCACTTCATAGTTCTAAAAGCAGTTTCCTATATCGTTTAAATCATGTAATGTTTAGACAGCATAAAAATAAATATCCCTGTTTTACAGAGGTGGAAGAAGGGGGCTCTGTGTGCTTCCTGCATGCTGGGCATCATAGAGAGATGTTCCCTCATTGACTTCAAGGAAACCATGGGCTATAAAGCTCGCCAGTATACTCAAAAGACCAGGCATTAAAGGAGAGCTGGGATCTCTCTTAGATCTAACACAAAATACACAACCCCCTGTCACATCAGAGCTTTGTAGAGGGCTAGGGTTGGTAAATTAGTTTCACCAAGGCCGAGGAAGGCTATTCTAACTCAAACACTTCCTCTTTCCTTTATCTCTCCCCAGTTTTATATTTGCTTGGAAAACAACATGTAACAATATTAAAAAGAAAGAACTGAAGGCAACAAGAAGAAAAGGACAAACCAAGTGTGTCTAATCCAGTCACTTTAAGTCAACTGTTCCAACACCCTCATCTTTTCCTAGAACTCCACGTGTTCCATTTACCATTCCCTAGACACGAGTCTAGGTTCCTGTTTCATGGGGATTTCTCTCTGTTGCCAAGATGTCCCCTGTGGATCAAGCCCAGGGTCTAAAGACTACCCATTAGAATTCCAGGCCTCCTTGGCTCCCTAGAATCCCACTCAGCTTTCTCATAGGTGGAAACCAGACCTAAAAATGAGGGTGCTCTGTGTACCCTCTGTGTGTTTACAGAAATCTATTTTTATAAAGCTTCACATTGAAGAATCATACAGGGACAAATATGCACACTGCTAGGGCAGGGATCTTTTAGTAGGGCTATTCATCAACAGGTGAGTGTACACAAATCTCTGCTTTAAATTGCTATATTAGAGTCCAGGAGGAAATAGAAGGTAAAGGCTCTCTAATGCCCTCATTTTCCCAGACATTTAGTGGGGATGGCAATTTCACTTAAGTGAAAAATTCAGCAGGAATCAATTTTTCTAAATCAAATTCAAGGGTCACTGATTGTTAAGGCAACCATGGGTACGCTAATGATGCTATTTATAGTTTGGCTAATATGTATGCATAATAGGAGAAAATTATTTACAGAGATGATGAATTTAATATTGGGAATGAAGCAGATTTACAGCCTGGAAAATGTAATTGCTTTTTGATATCAATTAAAGGACTGTTTCAAAAATCAATAAGAATTTTAAAGAATAGTACAAGCCTGAATGAATGATAAGTAACTTGGAAGCAATTTTAAAATCTTAGCGCGAACAATTCTCTTGAGTACCATGAAGGGCTTTATGGGCCTTTGAGGAATAAGGTAAGATTTTTGTAAAAAAAAAAAAAAAATCCATTGATTCAGAATGAAAGCAAAGCTTGCACACACCACTGAACTCCTGCTTGTGTTGTTACATAAAGCCATGTTGGACACAGAGCCCTGGGAGTGATCAATCAGAGGGAATGAGAAGACTGAGGAATGGATGCCTCAGAAGCTGGAGGCAGAAAATGAAATACCTGTGAAGCCTTGGTAGAGTAACAAGATCATGTTGAGGAAGGGAAGTTGGAAAGGCCCCCATGCCAATTCCAGATCTGAACATTTAAAGAGAGGGTATAGAAGAGATATCAGAGAATCAAAGACATCAAGTTTAGCCATTCCAGAATGGTTTTGTTCATCTATTGGACAGAGTTACTATGATAGGCACTGAAGAGACAGACATGAGTAGGGTAGAGCCTTGTCCTTGAGGAGGTGATGGACTTGAAGTTGTGTAGACAGTAGTAGGGTAGTAAAAAGTATTCCTCTTCATTTATGGAGAACTTACTAGGTGACAAGCAATTCATGAAACATCTCGCCCAGTTGATAGAGGAGCCTACCACCCCTCCTAATAGATTAAAGAGAAATAACCAGTCCAAGATCACCTGGGTAGTAAGTATAAGCATGGGAATCAAACCCAAGCATTCTGCTGGTGTTAAACAGGTAGCACTATTTCCCGGGGGAGTTGAGTCACGAATCTCTGCTATGTAGCACAGATGTAACAGCCACAAACAGTGAAGCACAGCATGGAGAGCACCCAGTGCTCCAGAGCTGACTCAGTTCACTTTATGTAGGGCAAGCCACGGTGGTGGGGAGCTCAGATTATTGTAATTCCCAGATGCAACAACATATGATCGTCTCTGCTGGGCTTAGCAGAGGATGAAGGGAAGGATGCTTGACAAAGATCACATCATAGCATGTGTAAGGAGGCAAGTGTGGGCCACGCAGTCATCCCCTACTGCAGAAAAATTCTCCATTTGCAGAACAATCTTCAACCGTGTGCACCACTCCTCTCTTCCATGATTCCCTATGATGTTTGACTGTGGCAAAATCTACTCATAGGTGATTAATAACTGGGCAGCTTAAAGATCCTCAGTTTTAGTGGCTAGAATGGTTGCTCTAGAAACTGAAGGTCAGAGAATGTATCCCGAAGGTCAGAGAATGTATCCTGTATCTTCCTAGCTTTGTATTACTTAATCTTGATGTATCTCCATTTCTCAATTTTAAAGTGAGAATATATATATATGTATATACATATATATATATTAGAGATAAGTTTTATATATAGAGAGAGATGATATGTTATATCTATATACGACCTATTCTATAACCCATTATACATATATATACCTATATAAAACTAGGTTATACAGATATAACCTATCGCTAATGAGTTGTTTTATGAACTTTAGTAATTGATGTTAATCAAAGGTGTCTGAGATAGGACCTTGCACAGAATGATGGCAAATACTTCTAAGTGTAACTACTCTTATATCAATGTCCATATTTATGTGCATCTTTTAATAGTTGTGCTCAGATAATCTTACCCTCAATGACAAATCCACACAATGCACTGAAAACTGAGGTAGAGAAACACTGCACTCCACAGACTTGGAACTGAGCCCCCTAAAAGCTGACCTGGCTTAGCTTGGGGTTGGAACACAACCCTTGGTTCACGTACTTCCTAGCACACCACATCTCATGGTATAGCAACACACCCAGCTCCAGGGGAAAATTCAATATTGCGCAAAAGCTACATATGTATCCCAATTAGATGCTTGATCTTGGATTATGTCAAACAAAGCATAAATCCTGCACCCATCACTCTTCACCTGTGAAACCTTAAACAACTTTGCAAACTTGAGCAATCATTGTACCCACTTCAGTAAACTCTTGGGAAGACTGAATGAAAAAACATGCATAAATCTTCTAGGACAGCCCTTGCTCCATAATAAGTGTTCAAAAAGTCCATTAGTATTAATATCAAAACACTGCTAAGCTGTTCCCAATGGGTTGTGGATACAGCCAGTATATTCCTATCAATGAGGCTAAAAGTTATGTGGGCAATGGGCTGGAATTTTCAGCTAGAGAGGTTGATCTATATTCCATTTTCCTCATGGGCTTGCAGAACAGGACTCCCCATTGATTCCAAACAAATTTAGATAAATTATATTGGTTCACAAATTGATCTTCTGTGAGTCTTGGCTTGGCTCCCACTGTGATGCTACCAAGACGAGATCGGCATCATCTTAGGATAAAGGAGACATGGGAGAATCAATCCTAACATGGCTTGTAAAGAAAACTCACAAAGCAAACTATGCTGGAAAGAACTGATACAGTGAAGAATAATGCTATTGGCTTCTGGGGGCACTGTGGGCAGGTCACCTTGATTTCTTCTGCCTCTGGTGCGGCGTTTATGAAATGGGGATAATTAAAACACCTAACTCAAAAGTTATTGTGACCATTAAATACATGCACATAGAAACTGTTTTTAAATTAGTGAATTCTGGCTACTTGTCACATATTCTTAATAATACAGGAATCAAGTGTAGTAAGAGTTGCCAAAGGTCAGAGTGGGAAAGAAGGACCTGGGAATTTTTGCATCTTACCCACCCTAAGTGCTTTGCCCACCACCCTGAAAAATTCAAAGACAGTTCCTTGAAGAGCACATTTTCTGAGGGTCAACTGTAGGACTCCAAGTACACATGATTCTGTGGGGACCCAAAAGAACAAACAAGACATATCAGGCATCATCAGCACTGCAAGGAGCTTTCCTTCTAAAGGACTCTAAGCAACATGTGCTTGCCTAATGTAGGGACTAGTCAGTTGCTCTAGCTCAGACAAGGGGAGACAGGGGATGGATGGATGTTCTGTATTAAACAAGAATCCATGAAGGGTGCATGGGTATGTGATGTCAGAGGCATGCTCAGTGAAACTATTGACAGGCTGTGTGTGGGCTGGGCAAGCTGGCTGGAAACAGGTGGTTCATCCTAAAGAACCACTGCAAATAATATTGTCATTTAAGTAACTTAATAGACCTGTGCTAGCTGTTAAGGGACTAAAATTTACCCCGCATGCTATCATGAGTCTGGGACATAACCCTACAAGTAACCAAAACCCAGATCTAAAGGTTAATGCCCAGAACTACAGCAGGATCCAGGGCTAGCCCTTCTATCACTGTAAACCAGTGTCCATTTTGACTGGACAGTGGAAGATCATCTCGGATGCCCATGCCCCGAAGACCTTCAGGACCAAACTGGAAAAATCATGCAATACTCAGAGACCATGGCTATCCACTGGCTGCTGCTTTCCTTGAAAATTCCCTCTGCTAAGGTTGGGGACATGGCTCAGTCAGTAAAGTGATTACCTTGAAAGCACAAGAACTTGATTTGGATTCCTAGAACCCACACCCAAAATGCCAGATATGGGGATGTAGACTAGCAATCCCAGTGCTGAGGAAATAGAGAGACAGATCCCCAGGACATGCTGGCCAGCAAACCTAAGCTACTTGTCAAAATGCAGGCCAGTGAGAGATCCCACTCAAGGTAATGGTCATGAGGAATGAAACCCAAGATCATCCTCTGGCCTCCACATGCTTACTCATACATGTGCACACACACCTAACACATGCACCTGCACACACACAAATGCTTCCATTTTTTTCTCAACACACATATCTGCGAAATGATCCTGCGGCAGTGGCATTTGTTCTGTCCAGCTTTAGTGGCTAGCATATGATCTTGCCTCCAGGATTTCCCATGGGCTCCCTAAACCTAATGGGAAGTAACATTGCTGTGCAGACCAAAGTCCCCAAATTAACTGAATCACTTTTCTGCTCTGCTGTATTTCCTCAGATCCCAATTTTGCAATCGTGGTAGTTAAGCAACTATCTTTTCCATCTTTTTAGGGAGGATGTTGGTGTTCATGTTACATCTACCTCCACTTTTTGTATCCTGTGCAAACAATTATTTTATGCTGTAATTCTTTTGAATGCTCTTTCTCTCTCTAATCTTAGACCTGACTTTCTCCCTGAATGGTCCTCTCCAAGATCAGACAGCACAACCCCTGTGGCTGAACCTTGTGCTTTGAGCCTTCCTCCTTTTGCCCTTGGGGCAAAAGAGGTTGATGAGGTGAAGGGTCCCAAGCAAGAGCTGATGAGGCACCGAAGAAGAGTTTGAACCAAGTGAAAAGCTTCCCTGAAGATAATTTGGACATTGATTTCTGATACTTCTAATCCAAAGAAGGAAGTGTTCCCCATTAAATATTTGGCAATTTGGGGTACTTTTAGTAAGTAGCTTGGTTATACTAGAAATTTTGATTTATTAGGAAGCATTTTAATTTAAATATATTTCAAATATTATCAGATAAAACAATCAGTTTTCCCTTCAGGTTTAAACAGATTATAAGATTCTTTGTTCTGTTATCTGTAGCTGGTTATTTAGCAAGAACTAGATCAAATAGCTACTCGATTGGCTTCTTTTTCAGACTCAAAGCACAAAAATGATACTGTTTTGTTTCTCTCTAGAAATCCAAGGGAAAGTATAAAAAGCAATCCAAGGTAGAAATTTCCAGAAAACATGGTAGAAATCATCAAGGAGAAAGCCAGAATCCATCTACCACACAAACAGGGGTCTTGGGAAAAGGATGAGAGTGAACCTTGAGGCTACCCTTTTACCCATCAACCTGGACACTTTTTATTCTATCCTTTGCTCCCTAGGGCCTCTGTTACCCTCCTAACCAACTGTCCACTGCCCGAGTTCTTTAGGCAACTCTGTCACATGGCCATCTCAATTGAGTCTCACTTCATATTTTTTGGTATATTGACTGTGAGCCTCTAATCTATTTACAACTCCTTGAGATCTTAGAGTTTGCATTTCAGCAAATCCTCAGAAATGTTGTGTGCAGGTCTTTAAGAACAACTTCATCAAATATACGGTCCCTGTTGAAGAAGGCAACCCAGAGAGTCTGTTGCTATACATTGCATGACTATGCCTAAAGACCTAGATGGATTTTTATTGCAACTACATTATTGCAGACTGAATATAAATAAATGAATGAGGATACAAGTCAACAATCCATTGCTTCAGGAAATCAAAGTTGATAATATGAATAGAGTCCAAGGAGACAACACTGGGTCCAAGGGTGGAAAACCTACAAGGTCCAAGCAATGATGACAGAGCTGAAACTCAGTTAGAGGTTAAGCTCTGAGGTCAGGTTCTCTGTCAGAATCCTGATTCTTCATTCACTTTCTGAGTGAAGTTTTTAAAAAATGTCCCTTTACATGGCAACAATCCAAAAATTTTGCTGAGAATAGAGAACCCAAAATACAAAAAGCAATTGTTATAGAATGCCCTTGCAAAGGGTTCAACCTGATAGCATTCAGAAACTAGGGACCTGTTACTAATGTCACTGGAAATCTCTTTAACAACCTTCACAAAGGCATTTTAATATGTTTGTATTTGTCTGGAGAGCTATCTTATGCATGGGTTCAGCAGAAGCGCTTAATAATGGTGTCATAGAAGATGAAAAGGAGTCATGAGACAGATATCCTATGCTTAGACCTGCGTCAGAAGATCTCCAGATTCTCTGAGATCCAACCGCCTTCCTCTTTAACCCACCACAACTGCTAAAAAACTTTTCACCACCTTAGAAAGTCATCTTCTGCCTCTATGTGGCTTACACAGTGCCATACCCTCATTCCTAGGCAAGCACTAACATATTATGTCATTATAAATTATTTTGCATTTTCTAGAATTTTTTATAAGTAGATCCATATATTGTGTATTCTTTTTATATGGCCTATTTTAACAAAGCATACTTATGCTGAGCTGCATGCATGCTGTGTTCACAAACCAGTTACCAATTTGTATTGCTGAGTAGAATTTCAGTGAGTGAACACACCATGTTTGTTTAGCCATTCATCTGTGGATAGAGCTTATGTTGTTTTTATTTTTCAGTTTTTGTTTGATTATTGTGTCAAGTTCAGCAGCTATGAATATGTATGTGTATTTTGGCATTTACATTTCTACCCAGATGTAGAGTGGCTGGGTCAAGGGCAGATATATGTTCAACTGTCTGACAAACTCTCTAACTTTGGTTCCCACTAGCAGCATATGAGTTTTCTAAGTCCTTGTTATATTCTCCAACATGGTCATGGTTGGTCTTTACATTTTAAACCTTCTAGTGGTTGACTGGTGGCCTTTCAGTGTGGTTTTATTTTAACTCACATTTCCCTGGTGACTAGTGATGCTGTGCATCTTCTCATGCATTTATTGCCTATTTGAATACTATCTTTTGTCCTTAACACACTTTATGGGCTTGTCTTTTTATTGAATTTTGAGAGTTCTTTGTATAATCAGAATTCAAGTTCCTCAAAGTGTGTATGGTGGATATTCTACACAGTAGATGAATGTCTTTTGCTTTGTTTTGTTTTATTGGTGATATCCTTTCAGAAAACAAACAAACAAAAAATGGATGCCCTTCAAAACTAAAAACGAGAATGCCCATATGATTGTGCTATATCATTTCTAGATATATACCCAAAAGAATTGAAGTTGAGTTATGAGGTAGTTTCAATGGAAATGGTCCCCATAACCTCGTATTTGAATGTTTGGTCCCCAGTTTGTAGAACTATTTGGGAACAATTAGGAGGTGTGGCCTTTTTGAGTACGTGTGACACTGAGCTTTGAGATTTCAAAAGCCCACAGCAGACCCAGAGTCATTCTCTCTGCCAACTTGCCTCCCTGCTGCCATGCTTTCTGCCATGATGACTACAGACTAGCCCTTTGAAACTGTAAACAAGCCCCCAGTTAAATTCTTTCTTTGTAAGAGTTACATTGCTCATGGTATCTCTTCACAGCAATATAGCAGTAACCAAGGCAGGTTATTATGAAGATACATGTAACCATGTTTATTATTGCACTATTCAGAAGAGTCAAGTTGTAGAATTGACCTATACATTCATTAGTGGGTGGATGGATTCAAAAAAAGTTCATGTACACACATACACACACACAAACAAACACACACACACACACATATACACACATAATTTTCAGTGCTAAAGAAGAGTAAAATGGTATGGTCTGTAGGAAAGTAAGCATAAATAAAGATCATAATGTTAAGTAAAAATAAGCCAGTGCTAGAGAAACAAATATCATATGTTGTGGTTGTCTCTCAAATATGGGATCTAGTGTGTGTGTTCTAGGGGTGGGGGAGACATAAAAGTAAAATGGGAACTATTGGAAATGTGGAAGAGGAAAAGCTGGAGAAGAGAAGGGGGACATAGGGGTTGAACTCAGGTCCTAGGGCCGCAAGGCAAAGTCTTCCTTGACTGAGCTGACTCTTTAGCCCAGATGATTTATTTCGAGTCAATTATTGTTGTATGGTGTGAAATAAAGCTTAATGTTCACTTTTTTTTTAAAACCACAAAAATACCTCGACTACATTTTTGAAAGATTTCCCTTTCCTAATGAATTGCTTTAGTAATTTTGTCAAAAAGTCAACTACGAAATATATTGTCAATTTCTGGATCCTCTTATTTAGCTGTCTGTTTGGGTTTTCGTTGGTTGGTTGGTTGGTTAGGTGGGTGGTTAGTTATTTTGTTTTTTAAAGAGGGTCTCTCCATGTAGCCCTGGCTGTCCTGGAACTTACTTTTTAGACCAGGCTGGTTCATATTCAGAATCTGCCTGCCAATGCCTCCAAGTGCTGGGATTAAAGTAATGGACCATTATGTCTGGATTAAGATTTCTGTACTTTTTATTCTCGGTCTTTGGTATATGTATCCTTTCAGCAATATCAAATGGTCATGTTAACTAAAATTAGGTATTGTAAGTCCCATAGCACTGTTGTAAATAAAAATTTCTCAGGTTAGTTGAGGTGCTTTTTAGTTCCATATAATGCTCAAAATGTGTAAGAAGAATTAAGAATTTACACATAAATTTTATCTTCTTAATTACTACAAAAGTTTTGATTAAAATTATAATGAATGTGGAGAGAAATGCCATATAATAGCACTAACCCTTATAATCCATGAGAGAAATCATCTATTTGTCTATTATGCTGATCTCTCTGAGTTTCTCTCAGCCATGTTTTATTACTCCAGCTGAACAGTCTTTAGCCTCTTTGGTAGATTACTCCTGCATAGTGTAGTCTTAGGCACTGATTCACATGTATTTTTTAAAATTTCATTTCCACTAGGTTGTTATAGGCAAATATTAATAAAATTTTCTTTTGCAAAATAGTCTTTTAACCTATGACCTTGTTAAGTTCATTCATTAATTATAGTAATCACTTTTATTAATTCTATGAAATTTTCTACATAAATAATCATGTCAACTACAGTTGAGGGAGGCTTTACACTTCTATTTTCTTGTTTGTAGTTTCTTCTCCTCATCTTAATGCAATCACTAGACTTGAAAAACACAGACTCAGTGTGGTGAAGGTGGGTATTCTGGGAATATTCCTGATATCAGGAAGCAAAGCTTTCAGACATTTACATTACATATAGTATTGGCATGTTTTATTCTGATTTGTTCTTATGTATTGATGTTCAACCTGAAATGGGTTCTTTTATGATTTTTGTACCAAGAATATGTGTTTATTTTGTTAAACACTTTCTCTTAAGTCTATTAAAATTCCAGGGATTAGCTTGTGTGAGTCTTTGGATAAGTATTTGCCTATTACACCATTTCAGTCTGGAGTTCTCTTTGTCAATTAGGGGCATAGCACTATTGAGTTTTTCTGTTTCTTCTCATGTCAATTTTGGTGCATTGAAATTTTTTTGAAAGCAGTCCATGTGTCATATAAACTGTTAACTTGGTTAACTTAAATGTTTATTATATTTTCTTATTCTCTTAATATTCAGAGACTCTACAGTAGAAAACCTTTTCCATGTTGAATACTGGTGGCATATGTGTCTTTCTATATTTCTGTATGTGCTTGATCTATTTAGATAGAGTATATCAGGTTAGTTGAGATTTTTCAAATAATTAGCCCTAACTTCCTCCCCTGTACTTTATTAAATCAGTTTTTATTCTGAGCCTTGTTATTCTTCGTTTTCTATCTAGTTTGGGTTTATTTTGTTCTTTTTATCACTTCTTAAGCTAAAAATTTAGGTCACTGGTTTTAAGGCATTGTATCATAGTACAACCCTATCTGCCTCTAGGAAAGTTTGATATATTATAGCTTTGCTCCTTTCTTTTTTCTTTTTATAAGAGTGTTGTCTCCAATGGATTCTCTGTGTCTCTTGAAGTCTTAAAGCAATTATTCAAAACTAGAATCTAAAATTAGAAATGTTTTTACACTCTAAAATTGCTTTTAGAATATACTTATTCTCTTGAATTAAAAACAAAACAAAATATTAACCTTGAACATGATACCTTGTTTAGTTTAATGGTTATCATTTCCTGGTCTTCAGTACCTTTTCTGAAGAATTCTGTACTTGCTTCAAGTATATCCTCTGCCCATCCTCTGACCAACCCGGCTGGAAACCCATGCCTGGAAGATCTGTGTTGTCTTCTTCTAGTAATTTTGAATCTTGAGTTGATTGGAACTCTAGCCTGGCACTAACTTTTTTTCTGTAAAAACAAAGGATTCCTCCCTTGGTCTAAATGCTATGCCCACTGATTCCTGAAGTACAGATGGCTGGAAGTAGATGATGCCAAGCAGGGCTCTTATAAGTCATAAGGCAGCATGTGGGCTAAGAGTCAGCATCTGGGTGCTGGCACATCTCTGTCATAGTAAAGTGACATATGAGTAAGTCTGTGCCTCTGTCTGTCTGTCCTACCAAGAGCACGAGCTTTGGGGTCCTCATGTGAAAGTCCCATATAGTCTAAAACCTGGTAGGGTGGCTGCGGCATGG
Organism: Mastomys coucha; assembly: GCF_008632895.1. Classification (NCBI taxonomy): domain Eukaryota; kingdom Metazoa; phylum Chordata; class Mammalia; order Rodentia; family Muridae; genus Mastomys; species Mastomys coucha. The sequence continues at coordinate 95,467,274 of NW_022196906.1, forward strand.
TATGTCTCCCTGCTTTAACACCCCTATTCCTGATCTCAATTTCTCCCCAAGATCCCATTTTCTATCTGCAAAGGCAAGCTTTATTGGCATACAGCTGGAGCCACTTCACAGAGACCTGCACTCAGAAGGGTTCTCGGTAACTCTGACATGCTGATCTCACCAGCTTGAAATTCTTAAAAACTTTCCACAAGGGGCCCTGCATTTTCATTTTGCACATGGGGCTTTCCAAGGTCTACAGCTTATCCTGTTTGGTCTGAAAAACTCCTTGAAGACACAAGGTAGCGACTTGGTGAGTAAAGTGGGCATCGCGGGCTCTCGGAAAACTGTTTACAAGTGCAGCATGTGCAACCCAGGACAAGGTGTTGTATTTCCACGTCTTGCTAAAACAAGTTCAGCAGTGCCACCCCACTCACACACCTCCTGGCAAGGGGAATTTTTGGAAGGCTGATATTCTTCACCATACACCTGCCCCAGCAACTCCCGCAATACTCATCCACATCTAGCAACCCAAGACTCAACAGCTTCCATATGGTGTATCCGCTATAAATGAAAGCTCTTTTAATTAGTGATGGGACACGTCAAATAATTTCAGCAGATGCTTCCATTTCATGAAAACAGGCACATGTCTTTGCAACTGGGCAATATTGTTCTAATTATATCATAGCCTGCAGCCCAACTGGGTATGTCTCTCAGGGAGTCTGGGGGAGGGAATGTGGGTTTCGGGGAGATCTATTTTACTCACTCTCCCACACCCAGACTCCATTTTATGTCAGCAGTTCATGCTTGCTAGTTGTTTTCTGCTTGTTTTTTTTTTAATTACTTTGATTTCCAGATGCTTTATACAGTATATAAAAAGGATGAGGGACATAGAAAGGGCATAATCAATTTAAGAGTAGGAGAGATGAGCAAAGGACTGGCAGTTCCCTTCTTCCAATAACGTTCTTTAATAGAATGGGCCCAATGATTCAAGGAGGTAGGATGATGATGCAGAGGTTACTGTCTCTCTGACCAGTCCTGAGATTCTGTGAAAGAGAGGACAGAGCCCTTTGCTTTCATGAAAACTCCCTTAGGACAAAAAGGAGATGCACATCATCTTTGAACAGACTAGGTTTATTTGTGGAGGTGACCACACGGTCCTGAGCAGTAGTTGGTGTGAGGACCGTGGGCTCATTCTACTTAGGGAATTATCATGCCCAAATCCAGGAGATTCTGGGGGCAATTGGTGCCTTGGTATCTTCTACTTCTGTGCATACCATTGGGTTATGCTTGTCATTTTCAATCTATAGGAATGTAAGAGATACTTTGGCCCATAAAACATAGGCAGGCAAGATTGCATGGCCCCTTCCAGGGGGAAAGACCTGAAGCTCTAGGCCTCCTTACATTTGCTGTGAAGCAAGTAGCTCTTATTAGGGCTCCATCTTTAGTAAAGCCTGAGGAGCCTGAGACACTGCTATGTTTGGCCATGGTGATCTTGAAGTTTTTGTTCATGCAGCATAATCTGACCTATCCTGACTAATCTACTAGTAATGAGAACTAGTCAAGCTTTGTTCTCTACTGTGACTTTCCACAGGGCCACTCTAGGCTGAAACCAAGAATGCTTCCTAGAGAGGAGTCTGGGAATGGGTAGGCTGAAACCCAGCTGTCTGCCCATGTTAGGAACACATCTCTCATTCTGGAAAGAGAATAGTTAGCCAGGAGGCTCTTAGGCCATTTTAGGCAAGAAAGGAACATCCCCATTATGCAATGAGGGAAGTGACATCCTGATAACTCAAGGAGAAGGCTAAAAGTTGGTGCCCTGAAAGAAATAACCAAAACAAAGTCTCCAGGCACACCTGATAGCCTTGCTTTCCATACAAGGAATGTCTTGTCCTTCACTGGTTGGCATTAAACTCATCCAGGTGTGTTGAGGTGCCTACAGTATCCTCAGATGTCCCATCTAGCAGTGAGTTCCAGAGAATAGCTGTGGCCTCTGATTGTGTAGCCTACCAGCCTGGTAAGGCTCTCTTGTTTTATTTGTCATACACTGACGACATCTTAAGGACCAAAAGTAAGCCTGGAGGGACACACCTCCATGTCTACTTCTGATCTGGGGTCGCTTTGGAAACCACCATCAGAAGATCCCCTATTTAAAGCAAATGCCATCTAAGCCTTAAAGAACCAGCTGGTCCTGGCTTCAGCTGGGGAGCCCATAAGGACATACAACGATCCTTAAGTGCTTCAGTTTTTTGTTTTTTTTTTTAAACCAAGGCAGGGTATAAACAAAAATGAAAGCAAATAAGAAATAAAGCAAGCTCCTTATTTCAACCGTCTCCCCCCACATGCTTCAATCTGTTTTATTACCAAGATAGTAAGAGTAATGGGGTTAAATTTAGATAAAAGCAAGGAGACATGGCAGCTTTTATTTTAAGTGGCACATAACATATTTAAATTGGTCTCTGTGTAAATACTTGAAGCCGAGTCTCAGTCCAGCTTAGGGAGCCTCTCGTTTTGCCCACTGACTGTGTGGCTGAACAGATGGAGTTCTGGCATACTCTATTGGACCTACCCGTAAGTGTCTCATCTGCATCTACTCCATGCTGACTTAGGGGGATTGACAGATTGATGTAAAACAGAACTCAGAAGCCTCCCTCAGCCCTGCTCAGAGCTAAGGGATTTGATAGGTGACCTCCGGGGTTCTTCCATCTTAAAAGAGTAATGATCTAAGATAGGGTCTTTGGACAGTTAGCCTTTACAGTGCCCTGCTGCTCTGAACTTCAGCTCCAAGTCACAGCTGCCATTCTGCAGTCTGGCAGGTTGCTCTGCACTGGAGTCCTGGTCAGCTTCCCAAAGACAGACACAAAGGGATGAGCTTAAGGAACTAAAAACACAAGACTTGAATTAGAAAACTGAGTCACAGCTGTCCATTAGCCACAGCTGTCCATTTCTGGAGGCCTTGGTTTTCATTTCTGTAAATGGGGAGCTCAATTTGAGGATCTCTCTGGGTGCTTTCAATGAAGTGAAAGCATCTAACTAGAGGACCCTCTATCCAGATGAATGGTTCCAGCTCGGAGTCTCATCCAGTAGGTCTGAGGTGGTGTAATCTCCTAGGTAATGCTGATGCTGCTGGTCTGGGACCACACCAGGAGGACCATGTTTTCTCCTTTGTACTTATAGTCCAGATTTCAGATACAAACTCTTGATAACAGAGACAATTGATAAGTTGCTGTGTTTGGATTAGTGGTACTTAGCAGTGTCCTTCAGACTCCTAGGGTAGGGACTATCTTGGGGGAGGTAGGCATAGCTGAAGCAGATGGAAATGAGGGCAGTCAAGATACATGGGGGTCCCGAGGCCTTCTGAGCTGACCTTCAGGTCTATGCGGTCACTTTGATTTTGCATACTCCTGTATCCCTTATCTCTCATGTCCTTTATCCTGATGTGTGGGAAAATCAATGCCTGGAAGGTATTAGAAAAGCCATCGAATTGTCCTTACCTGCCACCAGGTGACACTTGATATTGATTTAGCTTATGAAAGTGATTCACAGGTTTGCTGAAGCCTGGAAAAGATCAAATGTTATGAGCCTCATGATCCCATCTTCCATCTCTACTCTCAGCGAACACCAGAGGAGGTAATTGGGAAATAATAGACCAAAGAAGCTCTCTTTTTTGTATGCTCACACGGAGAACAAAATACAGGAGAATCGTTTCATTGGTAGAGAGAGATCTTGGTGTCATTCGTTTTTATTAAGGGCAATTTCCCCTTTAAGTGCAACATTCTCTAGATGTGACCATTATAGAACAACAATTTTTAACACAACCAATAAATCAAAGAAAAAATTCTCTGCGCATGGGGAGTTCTTTACAGATGTGCCAGTGGTTCCATGCCAGGCAAGGCAGGCATTTTTTTTTTTTTTTTTACAAAGAGAAGGGCAAGCGTCTGCCAAGGAGATCTTACTGGAGTGGCTGGGTCTGTTAGAGGAGACTGTCTCTCTTTTAAGTAGAAGAATGCTAGTGATGAGAGAGATGACCGTTCACTGTGACTTCAGGCAATTCTATCCTCTCCGAGTCTTGATTAATGATAATAAACGATGAGCTTATTTCGTGGGGCTGCTACAAAGGCTAAGATTGTGCAGAGGGCTAAAGGCTGGTACACAGCAGAACAAGTCTTAGTTTGCTCTCGTATTGTCATGGTCTTGGAAGTGATAGTAGCTAAAAAAAAAAAACTGAACCAGCAGCAAAAGCGCAGTTTCCTTTTATTCCACATTGTGGAGCCTCTGCAACCTCCCATCTCCTTGTGGCTCATTTTCCTGGGCACCATGTGAGAGACTACATGTCCCAGGCTCATGTTGGCAGTCTAGAACCACGTGCCAGGATCCTAGCCAATAGGAGATGAGCTGGTTGCGGGCTGGTTCCCAGATATATTTTTTCAAATCTTTCTTGGCTCTGTTAACCTTGGAGTTCATGAATGCTGTGTTTCTTAGCTACAAGATAGAGGAGGGCTACATGGCCTGCACCCTAGTTTATACATGTGATAAGTTGATAGGCAAGCCTTCTCAGACCCTGGGGCCTGGGATTTTGTTATGCAATCCTGTTGATAAGTCTCCTGGAAAACACAAATGCCTACCACGAGTTGAACAACCACTTAGAAGGATGAATAAGCAATTTGTCCTCAGTTAATCTTCACAAAAACATCACAAGGTCACTGGTCCCTTGTCTCGTTGGCTCACTGCTCGTGCCTATAGACATAGCTTATGGTGGCATGGATTATACAACGCAGCCCAACAAAAGGGAGGAGGCAGGCTTTCTAAAGCTGGCCACTGCTTTGCACAGATTTTTTTTTTCTCATTAGTGTTGAACAGGGATCCCTTCGTTTAATCATTAATGAATTCCATGTTCTTAACCACCCAAGTTCCATAATGGAAACTCACTACCAGCTCATGATTGTTACACTTTATTTCTAAAACATTCTTTTCATTATTTGTGCAAGTATTCTTTATTCCTTTGTGCTGTCATATATAACATCGTGAGTGAAATGAATACGCACAGCAGAATTCTTTTGTTTAAACCTGATTAAACGCTACTTACTATTTCCTCAGTAAATGTCTTTACTATTCCCTCTGTGGAATTATATTCTCTATTGCTCCACATTCCCCATTTCTTACTGCGATGTTTTATATTTATATTGTTTTCTGTCTTTATTCCCTTGCTATTAAAATGTGTTCTCCACATAGACAAAACATCTCCTATTTGTTATTTCTCTGCTTATAAAAACATCTCAGTGTCTGGAACTATGACCCACACATGAGATATCTCAAAACATGTTACATTACATTAATACAGGTAAGCCATTTTATCTCCTATTTTGTCTTTGCCTTTGTCTTAAGCATGGCTCCGATTAAGATGCTTTCTGAGTTCATTTGTATTCATTATCAAATGCTACCATATTTTTGTTTAGTTAAGGTAATAGTACATTCACATATACATTTGAGGAATAATGAAGAGAAAGATGTGCTCACTTCTCCAACTGGTAGCAAGACTGTGACATCACTGCCAAGACATTGCTGTTGATAAAGTCACCGACTCACTCACATTTCTCTGCATTTGCCTGAACCCATGCATCGGAGGGCAAGTGTGTGCACCTGTGTGGATTCATGCACCAGAGTGCAAGTGTGTGCACCTGTGTGGATTCATGCACCAGAGTGAAGTGTGTGCATCTGTGTGAATTCATGCACCAGAGTGCAAGTGTGTGCACCTGTGTGAATTCATGCACCAGAGTGTGTGCACCTGTGTGAATTCATGCACCAGAGTGTGTGCACCTGTGTGAATTCATGCACCAGAGTGCAAGTGTGTGCACCTGTGTGAATTCATGCACCAGAGTGAAGTGTGTGCACCTGTGTGAATTCATGCACCAGAGTGAAGTGTGTGCACCTGTGTGAATTCATGCACCAGAGTGCAAGTGTGTGCACCTGTGTGAATTCAGCCATAATGCTATCTATCACTTACATAGACTCACATAGGCTAACATCCAACTTCACAACCAAATACTAAATGACTCTAACACCACACAAGCCCCTTCTGCATGGTTTTGATGGCATCCTTTTCTATCCTTTGGTGTGGCACTGGACAGCCTCATCTACCTCCATTTAAAAACTTCATAATTTCAGGTTCAGGTTCAGAGGCCACAATGGGTGCTTGCTGCTCTTGCAGAAGACTAGAACTCAGTTCTTAGCATCAGATGGGACACAATTCCCTGTAACTCCACTTCACAAAGATCCATTGTCTTCTTTAGAGACACACACATGCACATCCACAGGCACACACATGTGCACACACACACACACGTTTGCACAATACATACACATACAAAAACCCCAAGTCTTTTAAAAATTGTGTTATTTCAGAATTTCAGAAATGTTGCATAATTAAGATTGCAAAGTATCTATCATAAAATTAACCATTTAAAAATTCACAGTTCAGTATCATTTAGTACCTTTCAATTTGTAGCCATAACGTCAATTATGCAAGAACCCTTTATTATTACAAAAGTAAAATATTCTTCCTATTGAGTTGCTGTCCCAGCCCTACAGCCTATGACTGTCACTACCCTGCTGCTGCATGTCTCTATGGATTTAGCTGTCCTGGACATTTCACATAAAAGGGTTCACAGTATGTGATCATTCATGTGGTATTCTTTCCCATCACATAGCTTTCTGCTGTTTACCCATGTTGCTTTATGTACCAGTAAGTTATGCCTTTTCAGGTCTGAATACTATTTCCATTGTACTGTTATACCACATTTTTGTTTATTTACCATCCATTGGCATTCTTGTTGCTTCAATCTCTTGGTTACTGTGGGTGGTTCTGCTCTACGTATTCACATTAAGCTTCTGCTTGGCATTCATTTCCAGCTCTTTAAAAATATGTTATCTAGGAGTGAAATTCCAGGATTTCATCACATGGTGATTTTCACATTTCATGAGAACGTGTCAAGCTGTGTTGTATGATTGCTGCCCTGCTTCATGTTCTCACCAGCAAGGCACGATTGCCACCAAAGCTCTACATTTTGCCTCGCCTGTTATTTTCCATTTTGCATCGCACATAAATGAATGGCCATTGGTAGTGCATCAGTGCACTTTTGTTTTGCACTGCTTTAGTACAATGATGGTCAGAGCCTCTTGTGCTCGGCCAGCCACCAGTGCTACTCCATGGGAAGATACTCATCCATATGTCTTGTTCATTCCTGAACTGGGCTGCTTTTATTATTGTCACAACTGTTCCTCATACATTCTAGATGCCAGACACTAAGGTATTTTCCATTACTAATCTATTTCTCCCTTGGTGTCTCTTGAAACACTAAACCGTTTTATTTCTGTAAAATCCCATATGACTGCTTTTTTTCTTCTGCTTTTGGGTATCATATCTGCAATTCCTTTGCCAGAGTCATGGGGATTGGCTTTTCTGTACACTGTTATATAAATTATTTTTTTTTAATTTTTGTATTTTAGGTATTCTACCACTTTAAATTCGTTTTTATTAATTAATGGTCCAGTTTGTAACTTAATTTCTTTGCTTATTGAAACACAACTTTTCTAGGACTGAAAAAGCCATTTGTTTCCCTTGCCCTATTGGATGATCTTGGCACCCATGTTTAAAAATGAACTGATATAGACACAAAGACGAATCTGTGGATCGTCAGTTCCATGCCATCGATCTGAGTCCAGCCTCCTGCTACTATCATGGTGTTTGCATTACTGGTAGTTTTGTAATAAAGCTCAAAATTGGCAGAAGGAACTACTAAACCTTTCTTCTTTCTAAATACTGTTCTGGTTAATTCAGGGTGCCATACAATACCAGTTAATTCAGGATGCTGTACATTTCCATATGAATATTAGAATCTGTTTTTCAATTTCTACAAAAAATACTTCAGATTTTGATATAGATTTCATTGAATCTGAAGATTGCTTTGGGGACTTTTGTGATCTTAACAATATTTATCCTTCCAGTCCATGAATACAGATAACTTTTCATTTATTAGGTTTTATTAGATTTCTTTCAGAAATGTTTTTTTACCATGTTCAGTATACAACTCTTGATGGTGCTTCAACTTGGTTAAATTTATTTTGGAGTATTCTCCTCTTTTTGATAGTGTTTTGAATTCTATTGCTCTCCTTGATTTTTTGTTTGAACTGTGCATTGGTAGTGTGCAGAAAGGTAATTGATTTTGTCCTACAGATTGGCTGAATTTGCTTATGGCTCTTTAAAAAATATATGTTAATATATAGAGATAGATGTGAATGCAACATATGTATGGGAAGTCCTAGAGAGAGAGAGAGAGGAGAGAGAGAGAGAGAGAGAGAGAGAGAGAGAGAGAGAGAGAGAGAGAGAGAGAAAGGCCATGAGACCATGTACATGCTTATCTCCTGATAGGAATAATTTTCATTCTTTCTCAATTTAAGCACTTTTTATTTCTTCACCTTGCTTAAGTTCTCCAGATAAACTTTCAGTATGTGTGGATAGAATTGATAAAAGAATTTTGTGTTCTTGTTCATTGTGTGGGAACAAGTTTAATCTTAAGTATAGTATGTTATCTGTGAGTTTTCATGAATGTATTTTGTCAGGCTGAAGATATTCCCTTCAAATTTCTAACTCATAAAGAGATGTTAGATTTTTATTTCTGCACAAGCTGAGACTAATGTGTGCTTTATTGACCTTACTAATATGGTCAATTACATTGATATATTTATCATGTTTTTAAGTTTATTGCTCTTGATATGGTTTTCATAGTGGTCACTCTGAAATCTTATTAATGTATGAACTGTAAGAATCTACTTAGTACCTATCCTGTTGCTGCTATAACAACTTATCACAAAGATAGTGGATTTTTTTTTCAGATTTTATTTTATTTTATTTTTTACAACCTCTGCATCAGTGTGTGTTTTATTCTTTTTTTTAACTTTTATTGCATTATGATGAGAAAAGTTACAAAATTTCAATTTATCTGAATTTGTTAACATTTAAAGACATATTTTAAGTAAACAGAATTAAATCACATTCTTGTTTCCCTTTTGTATCCCACCTCTTCCCAGAGACCCCCTTCAATACCCACAATATCTTTTTTTGTCATATTCCTTAAAATTTATAAAATATTATAACAATAAAAATGAGTATTATAAAGTTGTTTGATATAAAACAACAATCAATTTAACAGTTTTCTGTAGATGCTTGTCTACAGCAATACTGAAAATACATACATTTTTCTCAATATAAATTTTAAATAGCTCCAACATATTAACTGTATATTTCAAAATAATACCTCACTACTAGTATTTTCTTTTTTTTAACATTTAAAAACATATTTTAATTAAATAGAATTGAATCACATTCTTGTTTCCCTTTTGTACCACTGCTCTTCCCAGAGCCAGAGACCCTCCCTTCAATACCAACAATATCTTTTTTGTCATATTCCTTAAAATTTATAAAATATTATAACAATAAAAACAAATATTATAAAAGTTGTTTGATATAAAACAACAATCAATTTAACAGTCTTATGTAGATGCTCGTCTACAGCAATAGTGAAAATACATTTTTCTCAATATAAATTTGAAATAACTCCAAACATATTAACTGTATACTTCAAAATAATACATCACTACTAGTATTTTCTTAAATGAACAGGAATATATAGTCTTTTTATTTGTTTTGTATTTAGTAGAGTTTAAAATCTTGGCTCTTACTGTGGTACAAGCCCAAAATAAGAACAATTTTTATACATTGGGTTTCATTGTAATAAGGCTGTACTTCAATGACCCTCACATCACCAAAGGATTTTACCTTCATTGTAGCTAAGCTGGGAGTTGATAGTTCTGCTGCACCAAGAATTGAATTGTGGGCTCGATTTTTGGATACAGACTTCCTGTTATGGCCAAAGCTATTTGACTTGAGTGAGTGACTTCATTCTCAGCCCACAGAGAACAGGTTACATTCATTTAACAAATGGTGTAGGTATTAAGATGGTCTATCCATAAAGTCATTCGCCAGCTGTTTCAATGAACAATAGTTCTGCTTGGAGAGTGGCACAGACATTAGGTGAGGGTAAGAATTTGGTTCATTAGCTGTGATAATTTGGAAAAGCATTCATCTCAGAGAAAGAGTAACTTATAAAGTCCTCTTCTTCAAACTTGATACAAGAGTTACAAATGCCAAGCAAAGCATTCAGTCTCACTCTTTGTATTCTCTTACAAGCCACCTCCCAAGTTAATCGTCTATGTTTCTTTTGGTTATATAAATTCTTTTGAAATATATAAGTTGTTCTGAAAAACCATAGTATAGTGTAAAAATATAAAGTAAATAATACTACTAATAGAGAGGCTGAGATAGGAGAAGCAAGATTTCAAGACCCTTATGTTGTACAC